>NW_007253174.1:575205-670100 GCF_000164805.1 Carlito syrichta
TAAGGTGGGACTGGGTGCTTCAGTCCAGGCGGGGGACCAGAGCTCCGAGGCACAAGCACTGGGGGCCTCTGCGGGGCCAGCAGTTCAGGGCAGGGCTGGGCGCTTCAGCCCAGGTGGGGGTGCTGGGGGCCTACGTGTGCGTGGCAACTTTGGGCCTGGTGGGGCACCCCAGGAAGGGATGGAGCCTGCAGCTCCAAGGGGCAGGCACCACGGCCACCCTCGTGAACGGCAGCTTGAGATGGGGTTGGGCACCTCAGCCAGAACTGGGACCTGGAGTTCCAAAGGGTGGGCAGCGGGAGGTGGCCATGGCTTTGGCCCCACGCAGGGCACTTCAGCCAGGAATGGAGCTGGTATCTCTGAGGGGCAGGTGTCTAGAGCTTCCCTGGGCAACGGCAGTTTGAGATGTGGCTGGGTGGGGACCAGAACCCAGGGCGGTGACCTGGAACCCCAAGGGGCTGCAGCTTTGGGTGCTTCAACCCGGGCAGGGGGGCAGTTCCCACGCGCGGCCACCGGGGACCTTCATGTGCAACGGCGTCTTGGGGCCTGGTGGACGCCCCAGGGAGGGGTGGAGCCTTCTGTTCTGGGGGGTGGGGCGTGGAGGGCCTCCATGAGCTGCCATGGCCTGAGACTAGGCTGGGCGCCCAGCCAGGGAGGGAGCTGGCAGCGGCTGCAGATCAGCATAGCCAGCAAGGGAACCCAGGTCTTCACAAGGCAGTATCTGAGGGCCTCCACAGGCGGTGACAGGTGGCTTGGGGTTGGAGGAGATGGTGTAGCCAAGAGGGAGCTCGGAGCTCCACGTGGCTGGGCCCTGGCCACCTGGGTTGGAGCTGCAGCAGCAGAGGGGCCCCGGTGGCCATGCGTGGGTCAAGGATCTCCAGGTCTCGAAACCGTGCGGCTGGTGGTGGGTGGGGGTATGGGGAGAAGGAAAGCTAGAGTCTTTATTGGAACTCACCTTTGGAGAATCTCATAGTCCCACCTGTGCCGTTGCCATCTTACCAGAACTCTATAATTTATTGTTTTAGGAACTATTCTTATTTTTATTTTCTTATCTTGCCATTTACTTTCATATTCTTTCCAACTACTTTTTCTGATAATTCTCCTAAATTCTCTTTTAGTCATCATATTATTTCATTCACTGACAAAAGCAGAAACACACATGCACACGAAATGCTCACTTTCATGACCCATTTCAAAACCAACACAATCTGACATTGAGTTAATTTTGCTTTTATTCAATAAATAAAAATGACAACTAATTTTCCTTTTTCAAATGAAGTATGAAATTGAAAGAAATGGTGTTGGTTTAAATATAACATTCACAGAGTGCAAAGATCTCATGTGTAGAAATGCATTGACTACAAAATGAACACACCAGTGTAACTACACCCAGATCATGATACAGAGCACTAACAGCTCCTAGATATTCCCCCACTTTGACCTCTCCTAGTAAAAAAGTGCCTAAGATTACCTGTATTTTTACTTTAATCGATGTTGATTAATGTTGCCAGTTTTTACAATTTATATAAATAGGATCAAAGAATGCACCAGCATGTCTGACTTACTTCATTTCACATGATGTCTGTGAGATTCATTTATGTTGTTGTGTCTACCAGAAGTTCAACTGTTTTCATTGTTTTTTAGTATTCCATCAATGAATACACAATTCATTTACAAATTCTGCTATTAACATCTGGTGGGTTTCATGTTTTGAATTATTAAAAATAGTGTTGCTATGACCATTCTTGTCCATGCCTTTTGGTGCAGTACTTGTTGGATATCTTTATACTGAGGATATACACAGGAGTGAAATTACAGAGTCATAATCTGTGCATGTGTTCCCCTTAGTCTATACTATAAAGTTTATACAAGTAACAATTTCCAAATTAATTACAGCAAGTTATAATACTCCAGTAGCATATTATTTGGAATTTATTCACCAACACTTGATATTAGTAACTTATTTTGGTGTTTAATTATAATTTCAACTTGCATTTCCCTGATGAGTCAATGAGGTAAGGAGATTTGCATATGCTTTTTATTCACTTGGATATCCTGCATTCAAAATGCCCTTTTAAGACTTTGTTTACTGTTTTAAAAATTATCATTGTTTAAATTCTTTTAGATTTTCTTTACATATATACATGCATGTATACACACGAAATAATGAGATGCAAATATGCCCCCATTCCATGTCATGCAGTGATACACTTACTGTTCTTTTTAATATTGAGCTATTAATATTTTCTTACCTTTAGTGAAAACCTGTTCATTAATATTACCACTTTGTTTTTTATTGTGTTTATAAAACCTTTGCTTATGCCAAGATCAGGAGGAAATTGTCTTGTTATTTTCTATAACAAGGGTCAGCAAGTTATTTTTTTCTTAAGAGTCAGAAAATGTGGTTGCCCTATACCATATGGTATCATTCTCAACTACTCAACTCTGCTGTTACAGTGTGAAAACAGATATAGAAAGTAACCTAAACACAAGTTTGGCTGTGTGCCAATAACTCTTTATTTATGGACCTAAAAGTTGAATTTTATGTAATTTTCATGTGTCATAAAAATATTCCTTCTTTCAATTTTCTAATCTTTTAAATACATTTAAAAAATTTTAAAGCATTTTTGTCCTTGCAGGTTACATCAAAACAGGTAGTGAATCATTAACTCTCAAGTTGTAGTTTTCTCACTAATGTTCTAGAAGCTTTATTGTTTTAATGATTATATTTGTATTATGACACATTCTTGAATTTGCTTTTGTCTGTGGTGTGAGATGGGCTTCATACTTCATTATGTTCAGTGTGGCTATTGTGGTGGACTCCGTAATGTACTACTTGAATCACCTTTCAACAATAATAAACTTATCCCATCAAGTTACTGAAAATGTTGCCAAAGATGGCTTTTGTGTCAGTCACTTAGAAGACTGTGACAGGTAGTGAAAACAGCTTTGTCCAAAGTCATACTCTTGTTTTCATTCTCTCTCTCTCCTCTCTTCTCTCCTCTCTTCTCCTCTCCTTTCTTTTCTTTTCATATTTTTGCAATGACTGATCAACACTGGACCATAAAGGCATGACTCCATATTTACAATTCTAGGTTATTTTGAACAGCTATCCTATGGGATTGGGTGAGTCCTTTATTGGAACTGCACTGTGGTTAAGCTCTTCTCCTTGTCCAATGAGGCTTTCTTCCCCTCCCTTTCACAACAAAATTGTCAGATATATTGTACTGGCAAAAATATTTTGTAGTATCTTCTTTTTATTTCCAAATTTCTGTAAGATCTATACATATATATTCATCTTATTCTTAATATTGGCAACTTTAAACTTCAATTTTTTATTGATATATTTGATTAAATGAGAAATGCATTTTTTATCTTTACAAAGATTGAACATTTTACTTCTTTTTAAAATGTATTTCTGTTTTTAAATCCTACTCTTTATTATTTCTTTTTTTCTTTGCAGTTTTTCCAGCCTCTAGAGATTGATAATGAGTCTTTATTTTTTAGTTTTTCTTCTATACTTATATGTGCATTTATGCCATCAAACTGCTTTAGCTTAATCACAGAAATATTGTGTTGTTTGTATTACAATTTATATGAATTATTTTTCTGAATTTATTTATAATTTACAATTTATTTGTAGTACAAGTGTATTACAATTTATTTGTATTATTTTTCAAGTTTTATTTATAATTTTTGTTTCAACACTTGGATTATATGGAAGTATATTGCTTAATTTATAAAGATTTGGTGGTATTAGTCATCCTTTACTTATGAAATTGTAGCCTAATTTGCAAACACTTGGAAGCTTTCCAGTTACCTTTTTTTAATCAGCTATTAAATAATCAGGTGTTGTAAAAAATATTTTATGTGATTGGGCAGCTGCACTAATTATACTGTGTAAATCTCTACACCTTTACTGATTTTGTTAAAAACTCCACTATTACTTTTGGGTTTGTCTATTGTCTTAGTACTTTTCTCCTTTTATTTCTATTTAGCACCTAATAATTGTACATATTTATTGGATAAGTGATATTTTGATATGTATATACAGTGTATAATCATCAAATCAGGGAAATTAGTATATACAGCACTTCAAACATTTGTCATTTCTTTGTATTGTAATTTTGAATTCCTGAATTTTGTTGTTTTTTTATCCTGCAACTTTAATGAATGTGTTTATTAGTTATAAGATATTTTTAATGTCATTAGTTTTATTCATATGCAAGATCTTATTGTCTAAAAGACGTACAACTTGACTTTTTTTTTTCCAATACGGGTTTCCTTTATTTCTTTGTCTTGCCTAATTGCTCTGGCTAGGACTTCCAGTCGAGTTAAATAAGAGTTGTGAAAGCGAGCATCATTGTTTCATTTCATTTGTCAGAAAAAAAGACTTACAGTTTTTTCCTACTCAGTATGATGTTACCTATCGATTGAGATATATGGTGTTGGTTATGTTGAGGTATGTTCTTCCTATGCCTAATTTGTTGAGAGTTTTTGTTATGAGGGAATATTGAATTTAATCAAATGTTTTTCCTGTATCTCTTGAGATGATTACATGTTTTCTGTCCTTCGTTCTGTTGAAATGATGTATCATATTTATTGTTTTGTTTGCTTTGAATCATCATTGAATCTCTGGTATAAATCTGACTTGATCATGTTCTATAATCATTTTGATATGTTATTGGATTTAATTTGGTAGTTTTGCGTTGAGGAATTTTTTAAAAGCATGTGTTTAATGTCCAGGTACAATATTCAAAGTTCTTCTTGTTATTGATTACTAGTTCTCTTCCTTTGTGGTCTAAGAAGATATTTGATGTTTTGCTTTTGTTAGATTTATTAAAACTTGTTTCATCACTTAACTTACGGTCTATTATAAAGAATATTCCATGTGCTGGTGAGAAGACTATGTAATCTGTAGATAATGAATGAAATGTTTTGGAAATGTCTCATAGGTCCATTTAGTCTATAGTGCAGATTAATTTCAATTTTTTTTGGTTGATTTTCTGCCTAAATGATCTTTTCAGTGCTTAAAATAAGGTTCTGAAGTCCCAAACTTTTATGGTATTGGAGTCTACTACACTCAAATTGAAATAATATCTACTTTATATGTGAGTTGTGGGTTTTAATAGTAATATTGACCTATATTTAGCCAAATTAACTCCTTCTCTTTGCTTTTGATTTCTTCTCATATTTTCATTTTTGCTTGAAATTATTTACTTTGGGGTTTGTTTATTTTTAATGGTGATTTACTGCCAACAAATATTGTCAGCAAATGCTTTTATTTTGTCTGCGTTTTAGAAGGTATGACACAGTTTTCTAGATATTTCTAGTTGTCTTGTTTTTCACATTTCATACTTCTTTTACTGTTGTTTCTTTGTCTTTCTTTCATTACAAATTTTTGAAAAGTTGGTTATTATACTTATTAATATAGTGAAAACACAATGTCTCTTTTTCTTTCACTAATGCAAAGATTTTGTTGATTTTTTAAAGCAATTTTAATATGATATATTTATTCTGTTTGCCACCATAGGGCTTCTTCAATTGTGGATATATGATTTTGACTGCTTTGTAAAATTCAGGACTAGTATTACCACAAATATTACTTTTTTTCTTTATTCTCTCTCTCCTTTCCTCTGGGACTCCAGTTGACTATATTAGAAATTTCACTATTTCTCATGGGATTTTACATTCTTTTCTGCTTTTTATTTTTTCACTTTGATACAACCTTCTCTTTTGCTATAAATTCTACATGGCCACTTTCTCTTTAGCCTTTCTGCAATGCAACTCAAATTAAAAGTGGCCCAAAAGTATAAAGTACAGTGACTGTAAATCTTTCCTCAATTCATTTCTCTTCTCTGTGACTTTGGCACCCGGAATGCTTGGTTTCTTGGTTACTCTCCAATCTACTGAATATAGGTTTCCTCAAAATTTATATGTTGAAATCTTAATCCCCAAAGTGATAATATTTGTAAGTGGGGCTTTGAGATATAATTAGGTGATGAGGACTGAGCCCACACAAATAATATTAGAGTCCTTATAAGAAGAGACCAGAGAGTTAGTTAGCACTCTTGCCACCACGTAAGAACCCAAAAATGTCAGCAATCTGCAACTGGGAAGAGATTTCTCCTTGTAAGGAGAAATCAAGATTTCTCCTTGATCTTCTGAATTGTGAGAAATAAAATTCTGCTTTTTATAAATTACATAGTCTGTGGCACTTTGTTCAAAGCCTGAACTGACTAATGCCTTCAATTGTTGCTTATCTACCTTTCAGTTTATGCAACATAGAAGATAGCTCTGATACCATCTACTTTATTGTAGCTAAATATTTTTATTGTTGAGTATAAAATTCATGAAACATATCATAAGTAACAAAATGCCTAGCACATATTACGCACTAAATATTTGTTGAGTAAATACACGTAGCAGAATCATACATAACTAAAAACAGAAAACAATTTTTTCTGTAGCTTAAAATGCTGCTTTTAAAATATATTTCCCATAGCATAGTATCCTGAATTCTACTTTGACTTTTCCATTCAGTATTAAGAAACATTAATTCCTCTTACTATTTGACTAGTATGAAACTGAAATTACTGTAAGAAAAAATAGCATGAAGTTTTATATGTTAATTTAGATCCTAAATGTAATAAAGTCTCCTTTGAAAATTTGTAAAATGGCATGTGTTTCGTAAATTGTACTAGAATTTTTTATCTTTTTAGGAAATGTATGTAAAATACATTCTTACTTATGCAATAGTATAGACAATCTGTGAGCATAGGCGATTTTCCAGTGTAGGAGTACTTAAAATAAATGTAAAAGCATTAAACTCACTTGTTAAAAAATTAAGATACTCATTTGGTTAGACACAAGATGTAGATCCTACATATACTGAAGAGAGAATGGATTATACAAGTAGCATGAACGCCAGCAGGTGGAGATCATATGGGACATCCTAGAGGCTGCCACACATGTGGATTATAATTCACCCATTTAAAAAGATAAGGGAGTAAATATGGATTTATGAGTGCCTAAAATACTCTCAATATACATGCTTTAATTTTTCATATAAAGAATAAAGAAATAATCTCTTAATGGCTAAATATTATCAAAATCATATTATAAAGTGGAGAAATAAGAAAATAGTCAACAATCACTGCTATTTTCTACATTTTCAAAATCAACTGAATAAGACAAGAAAAAGAAAAAATTAAATTGTCATTCATAATTTATTGTGTGTCATTGTGAAACACAGAATTAAAAAATCTAAAAATTTATGAATGACCAGTACATTTGTTGGATACAAAAGCAAATTTATGACAACTATTAGTGAAGTTATATAAAAAAGGTAAGATTTTTAAAAAACCCATAATTTGTAATAGCAATAAAAAATAAATATTAGAATAAATTCCACAAAATTGCTCCAGTTTTGTAGAAAATTGTGGTATTTTATTCAAGCTCATAAAATGTTTTAAATACAAAAAGAAATTTCTATGAAAAACCCAAATCAGAAAGATGTCATTTCTTTAAAAAAAAAAGTCTTTAATAATTTCAGTGCAATGATGCAAGATGATCCAAAAGTTCATAAAGAAGACTAAATGGTCAGGAGGAGATAATTTTGATAAAAAGAAAACAACAAGACTTTTCACATTAGATATTAAGAAAGTTACCAATTAAAACAATGTGACAATGATATGAGTATAGAGAGACAGATGAATATTTAGAAAAAAGTTAAAGAAAGAGAAAGCTATTTGCATATTGTCAGGTGGAGTACTGTAAAGATAGCAAAAAAAGATAAAAATAGACAAAAGATAGACTAGCTAGCCACATGATAAAACAGTTTTGTGATCTTATATTTTATGTGAAAATATACAAATAATACTTGGTACGATTGTGGAAACAGATGTATTATTATAATGCATTAATTAAACTCAAGCTTAATATTTGAATAATATTTATTATATTATAATAGTAAGACACAAACAATATTTTGTATATGTCCATGCACAAAAACAACCCATGGACACATTCACTATGGAAATTATAACATTTAATCAATGGTGATTGTATGTGTTTCTGATATTATTGATTACCATTTTCTGTATGTTTGGCTATTTCATTATTAAATATTTTATTTGAAGAAAAACTGAAATGAGAAAAAAGCGAAGAAAATAAATTATCCTGGTCTTCCCCAATTCTTCTATTATGAAAGTGTCAAAACTTGATACAACATACTTTTTCGTCAATATTCAACATGCAATGCACTAGCAACCCTTTATCTGTGCACTGAGAAATTTACTGATGTTCTGTGGATTTAATAAAAGTGTAGCTTTTCCCCTCTCATGTTTGTACGTACATTAGAACAATTGTAGATGATATGTTAAACTAATAAAATTTGTTTTATTTTTATCCCTCAATCCTGAGTCAGCACAATATTTTCTAGCTATCATAATGGAATTTTACTCTTGAAATCCTTGGACGGATTAGGGAATGAGAGGAGTAATTGCCTACAACATTAAAATTCCCCACTGGGTTTGTATGACTTCAGCCAAGTAAGGTGATTCAGTGATAAACTACCACCTTTATAACTCCAGGTAATAGAACAAGAGCAGATCTTCACCATCTGTAGCTAATTTTATTTTCCATTGAGATGAAGTGTCATTTCTAACCATCTCTTGCCCTGTAATTCCCACTCTGAAATGAAATAAACCATACTGCCATTACAAAGCAAACGGACATATGTAGATAATTGTGAAAGAACTTGGCACCCTTTCTTCTCCCATGTCGCTGCCTTTCCTGAACCTGCTGCATTCTGCCCTCTTTTTTGATCCATTCCAGTTTGGGAGCCAGCCGATACTCCCACACATAGGGCACTTTTGGCAGCTAGAGGACTCATAAGAACACTGGCCAGCCTTGGCTGGTTATACAGCAGATGTTTGGGAAGTTACATTTTTGAAATTTATATTCTCTGTAGAATAGAGGACAGGGTTTTAAAAATAATTTTGCCCACATTACACTTTCTTCTCTTTTCATACTTAGGTACTTGAAAGGCAATTCTTGGAGAAGCATCAAAATATCTGGACATTTTCTGCTGTTATCATTAGGGAGTTATTTGATGATCAAAAGAAGTCTAAGAGTTTAAAGTGTAACACAAAATGGTATTTCTGTTCATAAGACCAGAACAAGATGTGTTTCTTTTTGTTGTTAATAAACATATATACTTCATATGGTAAGAGTGTAGTTATGTTTAAGGAGTTACTTCTGTCAATATGCCTGTAATCTCTAGATTTCCCAATGAAATAAAAACAGCAAAAACAGCAATAGTAACAGCAATATTTTGTTAAATATCTCATGTTGTCAAAAAAGTAGAACTAATTGTATCCTGTAAAACATATTTCTATTTTTTCATACAAACAAATAGGATGTGTCAAAAGTAAAAAGTCAATAAAAGATATAAACATTATTTATATTTGGTCTGCTTATAATATGATATTAAATTATAGTATAAGAAAATGTCATCATGATTCATCATGATTGATTTGTATTTTGTAGTTTGTGAAAATACTTTAGCTAGTTCAGTGCAATGTTGAAGTTTTTTCTAATAAATATACTTCTGAACAGACTTAAGTTGTCTCTATTATGTATTTTTGGCTACTTTTATTTCTTATTTTGTCTTTTTTTATCATTCTCCTTTCATTATTTATTGTAACCGAAAAAGTTTCTGCTTGTTACCTCTATCAGCATGCTCCACAACTGCGCAGCCAGAATAGTGCAGTAGTATCTTTGTCTTTTAAAGCACTAGGCCTGGTGGGATAGAGAACTTACTTTTGAACAGGTCCATAGGTATCCAAAGTATAAAGCTAGTTTGGTGAGTCTTTATCTTCATTACGTTTTCCACTAAGCTGTTTAAATTTCGTAAGAATGTCCTTCGCTCTGTCATAACTGAATTCATCTGTTCAGCAGATAAAGTGACAGGCATCATCATTACACATTTTTAGAAATTGTGTGTTGGTGTAAGACTGTGCAAAAGAATACAAAGCTTGTCCACATCTAAGTTGTTGAAAGGTCATGGAAAATGGAATGCTACTACATGCCCAGACCCTTCTAGAGTTTCTGGAGTGTTGGAATGTGATGTGTGGGAATGGAAGTTGACTGTCACTTGTTTTGCATCTACAGATAGTCAATGTGGATGTCAATGTAAACTAATTGTTGATCATCAAGTACATCACATAAAGTTATAAAACTGCTTTAAAAAATAAAAATTTTAAAAAAGATAAAACATTAGGCCTGGTGCAGTGGCTCACACCTGTAATCCCAGAACTTTGTGAGGAGTAGGCAAGAGGATTGCCTGAGCCCAGGAGTCCCAGAACAGCCTGAGCAATTTGGCAAGACCTCCTCTCTACAATTGAGGAAAAAAAAAAAAAATTAACGGTCATGGTGATCTGCACCTGTGGTTACAGCTACTTGGAAGTGGAAGGAAGGATGGATCCCCTGAGCCAAGCAAATCAAGGCTGTGTAGCCATATGAATGCCACTGTACTCCAGTCTAGGCGACAGAATGGGACTTTGACTAAAACTAAAACAAAAACAAACTAACAAACAAACCAGAAATACCGCACTCTAGACAGACGTATGATGAACACTATTAAAAAATTGGATATATACAGAAAAACAATTGTTTCTTTGTATTCTGAGATTCTAAAACCAGTACAATTTAAGAAGTTTGGTTAAGGAAGTTGCCATAGTGCTGTTTCCTCTATAAAAATGAATACTTTATGCAACAATACAAAATATAATAGAATGTGACAAAAATGATGATTGGGAAGATGTTTGATCTCAAATGTGAACGAGATTTGGACAGAAGATCAAGGAAGCTATTCTTATAGAGTCATGAAATATATTTTCAGAAAGGCAAAAGCTATTCGGGAATTTAGGATAATCATTAATGATGTGTTATGAGAAAGAATAAGGAAATTAGGCCAGACACCGTGGCTCAGTCTGTAATCCCAGCACTTTGGGAGATCGAGGCCAGTGGACTGCCTGAGTTCGCGGGTTCGAGAACCACCCAGACAACTTGGCGAGACCTCATCTCTACAATAAATCAAAAATTAGCCGGGCGTGGTAGCGCGTGCCTGTAATTCCAGCTACTCGGAAGGCTGAGGTGGAAGGACCGCTGGAGACCAGCAGGTCGAGGCTCTGGTGGCCGGGAGCGGCCACTGCACTCCAGTCTGGGTGACAGAGTGAGACTCCAACTCAAAAAAAGGAAAAAGGGAAATACATCTTTACGACATTAGTGATGCAGAGATTCTGGAAGACAAAACAATTTTACACCTTTTTCTTCTTCTTTTTTTAAGTAAAAGAATTAGTTAAGTTTAGTTTTATAACTTTTTGCTTGTTTGAAAGACACTATTCGGGCCTCAATTCAAAGAGCTGTGCTTGAAAGAAATTATCATTTATATGCCACAAGATTTTGTTTTTTCCAATGCTTTTCTCAATAACATAGATGAGTACATTCATTATATATATGTTACTAAATAAAGAAAATAATTTCCCAACTAATTCCGTGAACTCAACATCATTCTGACACTCAAACCTACAAACCAGCACTCTCATGAACATAGTGCAATGTTGAATTCAGTAATATGTTAAAAGCACAATATGTCAATTACATTACAACCAGATGGGCATTATTATAGGAATGAAAGACTTATTTCTAAAATTAATTAATGTAATTCACCATATTAACAAATTAAAGAGGAAAAACCATTATGTTCACTACAATAGGTACAGACAATACAAATGAAAAAACTGAAAATGTGTTCACAATAAAAATTTCAGCAAACAAGGCATAGTGGAAACTTCTGTAACCTGAAAAAGGAGATGCTACAAAAATAGCAACAGCTAAAGTGAAATTGAATGTTGAAATACTGAAAGTTATCCTTCATATTGGCAACAATGAAAAGATGACCTATCTTATCACTGCTGTTCAACTTCATAATGGATGTTCTAGCCAATGCAATAAGACTGCAAGGAAAAGAAATAAAAGACAGATTGGCAAGAAAGAAATAAACGGTCTCTATTTAAACATGACAGAATGAGATATGTAGAAAAATACCAAAGAATCTAAAATAAAAAAGCTGTTAAAACTAGTGGATTTAGCTAGCTTACAAATATCACTATATAAAAATATATTATATTTCTATATATAATGAACAAATAAAAATTGAAATTTAAAAGGCATAAACATTTGCACACTCATCAAATTAATGAAATATAGTACTTAGGTAAAATTATAGGAAAAAAAACGTAAAATATTTATTCTCAAAACTGTAAAACACTGATGAAAGGAATCAACCAAAATCTCAACAAATGAAGTTATGTATTATATTTGTATATTGAAGACTCAATATTAAGGTGTAAATTATTCCCAAATTAATATCTAGTATGAGTCAGCAAAGTGTGATCCATGGGCCCAATGCAGTGTGTTGTCTATTTTTATATGGACCACAGGATAAAACTTCTAAATTTTTTTTTACATTTTACAGTGCTATAAAAATTAAAATAATATGTAGCAAATGAATGTATGTGGCAGAAAACTTAAGATACTTGCTTCCTGGTCCTCCACTTAATAAGTGTTCTAATCTTGACTTACAGAGTCAGTGCAATTTCAATACAAATTTCAGCAGACTACATTGCAGATACCAACAAGGTCACTCTACATTTTATATGGAAAAGCAATGAATTGGAATAGCTATTATCCAATTTTGACATAATATAAAACCATTGAAATAAAAAAACTGTGATACTGACAAAAAGGTAGACATAGATCAGTGGAGTAGATATAGAGTCCAGAAACTGATGTGCTCCAACAGTAAACTAATTATTGGCAAAGAAACAAAAGCATTTGAATAAACGATAGTCCTTTCAACAATGAGTGCTAGAAAAGTGGAACTTCTATTTGTTAATTAATTAGTCAATCAGAAAATCTCAATCCATATCTCACATTTTATATAAATATAAATTCAAAATGGATCATAGGTTTAAAAGTAAACCTAATCATGTAAAATTTCCCAAAGAAAACTTAGGACAAAATCTTTGTGAACTTTTAGATTAGGCAAAGAGTTATTTACAACGTTAAAAGCATAATTCATTAAAAGTGATAAATTGACATTACCAAAATTAAAAACATTTTCTTTGTAAAAGCACTGCTATGATAATTTTCAAAGGCACAAAAACAGAAATATTTGCAAATCATATTTCTAACAATGAACTTGTATCTTATATCTATCAATCACTTTATATTTCAACAACATAAACACAAACAGTGCAGTAAAAATTTAATGCATCATTAAAACATATAAAATGGCAAATAATTATTCAAAAACATGGTCAATTACATTAATGATTAGGAGGAAGCAATCTAAATTATGAAATTATGTAACCAAGTATCTATTAGAAAAATATTTTAAAATCTCATAATACCAAGTGCTAGCTAGAATGCTGTGCAACTAAAATTCTCATAAATTTCTGGTGTAAATTTCAAATCACTTCAATAGACAGTTTGACCGTTTCTTACAAAATTCAACATTCACTTACCATATGACCCAGATTTTCACTCATAAGAAACTAAACTTATGTTTATACAAAAGCCTCTAAACCAATGTTTATAGAAGCTGTAAAATTAACAAACACTAGAAACAACCCAATGGTTCTTCAACAAGTAAATTGTTAAACACAATATAATGTATCCATACAATAGAATAATACTAAAAGTAAAAAGAAAATCTCTATTGATTCACACAACCAAATAGATAAAACATTTCACTCAATAAAAAAAGCCAGACCCAAAAGATGAATATTTAATTATTCCATTTATAGGACTTTTCAGAAAGGCAACATTGTAAGCGTAGAAAAGATCAGTGGTTGCTAGGGATAGAGTGTTTTTGGTCTTGAAAGAGGAGCATTAGTGAATATTTATGGAGGTGTATATGACAGCTACAATAATAGAGCATTCCTTACATTTGTTAATGTGTATCACAGTCTGTGAGTTTTACTGTATACACATTTTTAAATTAACAAATATATAGAAAAAATGTAACAAATTGTAAACAATAAAAACTGTACCTATAAAACTAACTAAATAAAAAATGACTATTTTTAAAAAATGTACATGAAAGGGTAGGGAAAAAAGATAAACTCACCTAAGTAACTTTATTTTGTTTTGGGAGAGTGTTTTTAAATGACAAATACTGCACTTTAGTTTATAAATTGGTTTATTATAAGGGAATGGGTTAGCAGTTCGAGATTACTTTATGTGTATACTAAAATTAGTACAAATATATAAATACATTGTAGATAAGAGAGCTAGGTTTCTCAATATCAGAAAAAAAGTTACAAATAAATAAAATGAGAATGCAAGAATAAAGTCTGTGATGCTGAATTAGAGACACAGATTTGTGTGTGTGTGTGTGTGTGTGTGTGTGTGTGTGTGTCTACACATTGGTTGGTACACATTCATGGATTTAAAACTTTGTCCATTGAGAGGTTCTATTGCAGTGACATCAAGTGGCAATGATCATACTTACTGCCCAGATTTTGGTTTCTAAATACCATTTTTACTAAAAGAAGCCAGAGCTCTTTGGAGAAATAGTTGATTCCAAGGCTGGTAGAAGAGATAATGCAAGAAAAGTCTAGAGAAATTCGTGAGGTCAAAATGTAAGAAAATACCCATGAAAGGATAGACCCATGTGAAAAATAAACAAAAACATAAACCACAGAAGCCAACTGGAAAGAGCTCCCAATGGGTAAAGATAGAATCATTTGTACAACTTACTAAATAGTGATAGTTTAATATTTTAACCCATATAATAAACAAATGCCAAAGAATAAACATAAATGCAAATAAATGAATAGATTAGTAAATTGGGGGAGAGAAAACAGTCGTCCTCCATAGAAATAGTCAATTAATAAATGTATAGCATCTAACACACTATAAATATTATATTGTGTTGGTTTTTAATTTGTATTACATTGTGCTGTATTCCTTTTTTATTATTTATTATTATTATTATTTTTTGAGTTGGAGTCTCACTCTGTCACCCAGACTGGAGTGCAGTGGCTGCTCCCGGCCACCGCAGCCTCGACCTGCTGGGCTTTGGTGATTCTTCCGCCTCAGCCTTCCGAGTAGCTGAAATTACAGGCGTGCACTACCACCCCCGGCTAACTTTTTGATTTTATTGTAGAGATGAGGTCTTGCCTGCCCAGGTGGGTCTCGAACCCGAGGGCTCAGGCAATCTACTCACCTCATATTATTTTTTAATAAATATTTCCACTTGTAGTTGGTTGAATACATGGATGCAGAACCCATTGATATGGAGGCTAGATTGACTATACAGTGCGTGATTCCAAATTGAATACTGTAACAATAAAAATACATTCATCATAAACTTTATAAAATTTGAATCAAATGTCTATCTTAGTAAATGATATTGTACCAATTGCAATTTCTAAATTTTGGTGAGAGTATCAAGTTATTTATTAACATTAGAAAAAAACTAAATGAAGGTTGTAGAGAAACTGTCTGCATTATTTTTGAATTTTCCTACAAGCCTAAGTTATTTCAAAATGAACAGTTGAAAGCTTATATGATGTAAAGCTCAAAGCAGTAATAAATATAACAGATGCACTGCTTATACGCTTCTGTGAGCACACTTCAAACATATAATCCATTATATTGTGACACATCTTTGCTTTCTGTTACTATCTTCCACTAAAATAAGAAATCTTTGAAGGTAATAGAGGTGTTTGATTATTTCTTATTAAGTAAACAGATGGATTAATAACTAAGTAAATGATAAATTTATTCTAGTGCAAGTATAGAAATTTACCTTCAAATGCTATAATAAGTTTAGTAGCCTAGAAAAGACTACTCTAAAGAAGAAAATGTCATCACATTAAATAGGGTCTACATTTTGATAAATATTCTGATTATAAAGCATTGCTGCTATATTCTTGATTAAAGAATTTCTTTTATAATAAAAGTGTAAACTGAGTTTGAAAATTGAGGAGTAAAATGTATACATCCATGAATAAAAGAGAAAATAAATGTCACCTAGTCTACCTGATTAGTTGAATCGGTCTGAAAATCAGTGGGAGTGACATATCAGATTACTCTGAAGGACTCCCGAACGAAAGAAAGAGGAGTCATTTGTCCTAGAGAAAAGAAAATGACTATGGCATAATGGAAATGTGAAATACATTTTGATACAAGGGGGGATGCCTGAAAACCAATAATTTATTAATTTAAAAATGTGTATTTATTCTTACATATTTAAACTTCAGTCACTGTCAAAATACTCTCTGTTTCAGGCAATACACCGACTGAGATGCTTTTTCCACTGCTCAAAATGGTTTTTGAACTCATCAATTTTGGTGCCTGTAAGTGCTTCTCCCATTTTTTGTATCAAATCTTTCCCATTGGCGAAACGTTTATCTTTGAGGACTTTTTTCATCTGGGGAAACAACAAAAACAAAAAATTGTCTCTCAGAGTGAGATTGGGTGAATAGGGAGGTGGGGTACAGGGAGTTTTTGGTCAAAACTGTGTGGTGTGGACAGGTACATTGTCATGGTGGATGATCCAGTCACCTGTTTGCTGCAACCTGAGATGTTTCTTCCATAAATCGTAATGCAACCTTCTCAATACTTCCAGATAAAAAACTTTGGTTGATCGTTTGATCTGGAAGAACAAATTTCAAGTGGACTACAATGGTCCTGCCCTCCAAAATAATTCTGTTTTGGGGGGAGGTCCCCTTTTGCATAGAGTAAAAATTTTGCAAATTGAAATTGTTTGAAAATAAAATGGTTGTCTCATCTTAAAAATAAATTCTCGTTCAGGAGATTTGTTTAAAACAGTATGGGGAACTGTTTTCAATAGGCATTTCTGGATAAAATGGTGTGTAGAATTTCATTTTCTTTAATTTTGCTAGGATTCTATGAGTCATTTAAGGCCCTAGGAAACAATCTATAACAATAAATCTGACCATTGTACTATAGGTAGCCTAAAGGCATCGTTTTCTCAGGCAGATAAAATGTGAGGGACTCTTGTCTAGTATAAACCTGAATCTTCTGGTTCCTTACGTGGAAGACTCAAACATGCTCATTAGTTTGTTTTTACCAGGTTCTATTAAGTACTATTCTCACCCTATTCTACTGTCTGTCCTCTTTTTCCTCAAAAAGAAAAAAACAAAGTGAATGTGCTTAGCCAATATACAGTTTAAGTGGGTATTAGGAATACGTGTTTCTTTGTTACATCACATTCTTTCTTACTACCTAAACCTTTCTAAGTGATAACTCTTTTGGATAATGTGTTACTGTCTGATTTAATTTCACTTGTTTTCTTAACTCTTCCTAAATAGTCCTTGAGTAAGTGAAGACTTTGTTTCACGCCTGACATAAGCTTCTGTGCACAATAGGCATACATTCCCATGGAATATAAAACCTTCACTATATCAAAATCTCCCTTTATAAGGAAGCAATTTTAATGCTTACGAGTTGCCATCCAAGAATACCTAAAAATGTGTTTAGCCCCAAAATGAAGAAATAATGAATGAAGAAAAACTGAATAAATAGGGATGATCTGAAATCATCAAGATTGGTCATCATGGCTATCTGTTAAAAAATTATGCAATTGTTTTAGTAAAATTGAACAATTATTTATTGAAACCCATTCTACCCAACTTAAATAGTTAGACAATAAATTTTAGCACAGTGCTGGACAAATCCCACTGAATATAGCATGAATATAGAACTAGTAAAACTTCACTTTGAGATTGACATGTTGTGATTATCCTGTTATGTTTGATTGATTGTTTCATATATTAGTATTCATGGTTCTTTTTTAAAATATTGAATTGGTTACCTCTAAATAAATGGGGCTTGAGGAGTCCATTTGAATTATCTCTGAGGTCAGTTTTGAAATCTAAAAATATGGAAAGTTTCCATTTTCTTTAAATAGATGCAGTATTCATAAGTGAATATACAGAATGTTTATTCATCACTAGAGGTATCTTATAGAGAATCAAACTGTACTAGTTTGAACAAGATTACTTTTACTTCCTCCTGACAAAATATTAGATAAAGTCTTTAGTACTTGATTGTATTTTCCCTCAGTAGCTAAAAGATGAAAATGATGAAGTTTTCACCATTTCAGTTCAGATTATGTCAGCATTTCAGTTATAACCCTATACTGTTAATGGTTTAAAACTTAGTCATAAAATGTTCTTTTCTTCTGAGGGGGAGAAAAAGAACAACTTGGTTTATAAGGTCCAAGAAAAAAGAGAACTACTTTTAAAAACTGATTTTTAAGAATAGGTTATTTTAAATTTAGACTTATTTAAAGGCAAGTTTTAAGGGCAAATCAAATCTAGAATTTCCAAAAGGAATTAGTTTAATATGCATTGAGACTTAGCTGTGGAATAATCCTAAAAATTGATAAAGTTTAAATGTTTTTATTCTTTAATTTCTATGATCACTAATGTTTAAAATCTGATTTTAAAGATTTTTCTGTTCTTAATGTTGAGAATGGTTCATTTCATTTTTTCTAAGACTCTTCTGAACATAAATTGAAAAAACAAACATTCAAAATCTAATTCCTAAATGTTACATTCCAACAATGTGTATTATGGACAAATTTCCAGATATTTTTTTTCACATAAACTTTATTTTGACTACTTAAATTAAAATGGGCACTGCTTAGCAAAAATGCTTACCTTGTCCAAATATAAGTCTGGCCTTGGTCCTTGACTTCTGAGCAGTAATCTTTGAGCTCTAGGAATATCAGGCCTTATTGGTAGCATCCTTGTTTGCCTGGGTGCCTAGGGCTAGCCAGAGAGTAAAGATATGATTTAGAGTGAGGGCTCTCTGAATCACAGTAACATGATAGAGGTTGGCGCTGTGGATCAGGTGGTATAAGTCAACCTCCAGAGGGCCTGTAGATGGACAGCAGTCATGTAGATAATCGCTCTTGCCTCTGTAATGGAGCATCAGCAAAATCCTTGGACAACAAGGTGCAGGTGAGCTTCACTGGCTGTCAACACTCCAAGTGAATAGTCACACAGAGAAGAGGCAGCTGAAAGCTCTCTATTTGGTACTTTTATGAAGTCTGTCTCATATTTGTATGTCTCTTCTCTTGGCTAATTGTAATCAGTATCCTTTCTCTATGAAAAATCATAACCATGAGTATAACAGTTTTCAGTAAGGTCTGTGAGTTTTTCTAGAGAATTAATGAAATTGAGAGTGGTTTGGGGAACTTCCTGAGCTAGAAATTGGTGTGAAAAGTGAAGATAGTCTAGTGTGAACTGTTCCCTCTAATTCTGCAGTTGGCCGATATCTCCCAGACACTTTGAAAAGTATTTACATTATATCAAAGATATACCATTGTTGCATTGCAAGTTAGTTTGCAGACTAATTTGTCTTGTGTATCCTCTTATTTGTAGACCCACAACTTGAAAAATAAAGAAATTAGTGAAGGTTTCTATAAATAATTTCAATTGCATTTTCTCCATGTGTTAACTATAAACTCTGCAGCCTTCCAATATAAGCCATAGAAATCATAGCAATGGGGGAATATCTTCCAAAATTAATCTAATTTCTATGTCTTAATATATATATAAGCAGCATCTACAGCAGTAGAATTCTTCTGAATTTATCCGTTGCTAATATCAGAACCTTTCTATTTTTCTTCAGCAAATTAAATTATTTTGAGATGTAAAATATTAGATATGGAAATTGGTACCTTTATAGAAGTGAAGGTAAATTCATCCAGGTTGCTGCAAAATTCATAATTTTGTCCTTCTTTATGACTGTGCGACATTTCATCTTGTATATGTATCACAGCTTTTTTAATCCAGTCCACTCTCGATGGGCAGCATGGTTGGTTCCATATTTTTGCTATTGTGAATGTGCTGCAATAAATATGCATATGCAGGTATCTGTTTTGTAGAATTATGTGAATTCCTCCAGGTATATTCCCGGGTGAAGTGAGAACCAGGGGAGACCCAAACATCACCTGTACTATCACCATTTATGTGCCTAACCCTGAGTTGTACCCCACATCTTTAAAATAATAAAATAATAATAATAATGATAATAATAAGTGAAGGTAACCACCAAGTAGTGATGTTGACTCTGTATACTTGGATAGTTTGTCTAGTCACTATGGTTTGGTACAATCTAGACACTTTTGATTGTTTCTCAGCTTTTAAAGTTCTTCATAGCCATGGTCACCCCCATGTAAGAATTATCAATTTGTAGCTTATATTTCACATGAGATTTGGAATGTTAGAAAAATATGATCTATTCACTTTGTATTTTTAATGCTTAGTATTCTTGTGCAGTGTCATATTATATATATATTTTATAAATATTTGTAGAATGAATAGGCAAAGTAAAACATGCCATAGACTGAGCATCTCACCTACTGGTGCATCTTTTGAGAGTGAATCAATTATGCCTCATTAATGTTGTTGCTTTTATTGGTCATTAAGATATGATTTTTTCTATTATTAAACATACATACATACCACAAACACCAAAGGCAAATACATAATCATATAAATAATAGTGTGTATATATTTTCTTATAATGGATATGCATGTTTTAACTTTAATAAATCTTTTAATGGCCCCTCACTTATTTTTTTCCTATCTTTTTTTGTTTTGTTTTGTTCTGTTTGTTTGTTTGTTTTTGAGTTGGAGTCTCACTCTGTCACTCAACCTCGACCTGCTGGGCTCCGGCGATCCTTCCACCTCAACCTTCCAAGTAGCTGGAGCTACAGATGCATGCTACCACGCCTGGCTAATTTTTTGATTTATTATAGAGATGAGGTCTCACCCAGTTGCCCAGGCGGGTCTCGAACCCGTGGGCTCAAACAATCCACTCACCTCGGCCTCCCAAAGTGCAGGATTACAGGCTGAGCCACCAAGCCCGGCCTCGATCTTTTTTATAGAAATTATTTTTTAGAGGTACCAGGTATGCATGTATTCATCTTGACTTCTAATGCTAGTTAAATTTTTAAGAAAGCATTTGAATTGATTTTTAATATCATAAAAAAATGTAAGCATAGCCATTGATATCATTTCAATATTAATATTATTTTAATCATTTTTCTGGTCTCATTTTACATACATAATTATTAGCCTGAGACTGGCTTATCATTTATGCAACAGAACAAACAACATACCTAACGATTGCACACGTTCATGATAAGTCTGAGACACATGATACTGCGTAAGATGTGCTCAAGGGAAGATCGAGGAAGCCACACACAAGTCCCTGAATAGTTTGCTGTAGTTAGAAGTGTCTGGGTCCCACTGGTAACCACTCTGAGCACCTCTTGTAATTGCAGAAGTTAAATATGACCTGCATTCATCTTTCGTTATCGGTATATATTGAGTATCACAATTTGAATGCAGTTTTTCCTTTCTTAAAATGTGCATACTTTTTTTTGCACCCCGCATACACACAATATTTTTCTATGTAATTTGCAAAACATTACAAATTCTTGAGTAACCCACCGACTTTTCAATAGGATATATATATCTTTTTAATAATTTCTTGAACGAATTTATTCAAAGGCATAAAGATATTAATGAAAGGCATTCAGTCATCATTTATACTCTCTATATGGATATACAATAATACATGTATATTTATTGATGATTATTATGTATTTCCTATGTGATACAATTTATATAAATTACATATTAAATATACTGTATTTCCATATAAACACATTAAGATAAAGACTTAGAAGGAGAGAGAGAGAGAGAGAGCGAGAGAGACTAAAACTACTGGTTGCGAAAGCAAGAAAGAATATCTGATTAACATGGAAAGGAAATTTCAAGTCAATTATAAATTAGAATTAAACTGTTCTTATTGAATAGGCTATCAACTATTATATCCATCCCTTTGTGAAATAGTGTTCTCTGGGGGACACTGTAATGCCCAATAGTACCTATGACTTGATCAATGTTAATATTGAAGTCTCTTATTTATTTATAAAATCAATATTTTATAACAAGTCCCCATGTTCCTATCTTTCCCCTCTCTTTTCAGTCTTGTAGAAAATACATTGAAAGTTTAGGGTAGCATATACTTTTTAGATAACCTACTGTAAGGGTTAGATTTAGAGGGAGGGTTACCTCAATAATTTCATAAAATTTTAATCACAACAACTTGTTTTTTATATCTATTACCTCTTCTGATAAAGAACTTAGAGAACCCTGCAGCTGGTGATGCATAATTAAATCTGTAAACTATTTCATTCTGTCTTGCAAAACAAGCCAATAGTCTTAAAGTCTAAGATAATGAGTTCACAAATAGGAGGAAAAATTAAATGAATATCATACAACATACTTAGCTGAATGTCTTAACATTGTCTTCATTGTTCCTATCATTTATTATTAATCCCCCCACTATCTTTCCCAGTCAGTGTTTAATATAATCCTATTCAAGGGCACTTGTAGCAAGCAGAGCAATTAGGAATGCAATGGCCGGAGCTATCGTCCAATAGAGCAAACATCTAAGATAGTTTTAGGAAACCAAAAAAGAAAAAAAGAAAAAAGATTGGTTCTTGACTGTGGTCAAGTAATATTGTTGAGGTTATGCCTATTAATTATTTATTAAGTACCTCTTCTGAACATAGCATTATGCTCTGCACTGTTGCCTCGTGCAAATGAGTAATGACTCAATTCCAGGTCTCAAAGCACTCATGGTTTAAAAGGGAAGATGCGAAATAAATTTGAGTAACACTGCCCAGCTGAATGTGATAAGTACTTGAAGAGAGTTAGGCACGGGATGCAGAGAGAGTTTAAGAGAAAGGTCTGTATGCCCTACAACAAAGAATGAAGACTCTGCAAAGAAGTGACATTCACACTGAATGTTGAAGATTGAGGACGATTTGGAGAGCCAGATATAGGAAAATTGCGTTCCAGTTCTAGTGGCATGCATTAATAAAGAATCAACGTATGGCAAATGTTTGAGAATAGTCCAAGAGTTTTAGCTAGAGTATTTATCTGAAGTGCAAAGGGCTTAGGGCCAGATTGTATAAGAATGTGAACACCGAACTGAAAGGTTGGTATTTATTTGAAATCTATGTCATCAAACGGTAAACAAATAGAGACAAGAGTATTGTTATACCAGTGCTACCATATGAATGTTCTCAAAGCACTTCATGATACAGAACACAAATATATAAAAGCAGAAAACATATTTACTGTGGGGAAAACATCAAACTAGTTTTATTAATTGATAGCAAGTCATGTGACACCTAATTTTTAAATGTCTTTTGTAATTTTTTTGAAAGCTGTTCTTTCATGCTGCTACTTAATGCACATTCACATTAATAATCTAATGACTTTATTTTTTATGTTTTTAAAATGGTTTATGTATACATCCAGATATAGAGTAGTACATAAAATTTGAGAAGGAAGGAATTAAACAGAATACTAAATAAGAAGAACAAAACAATTTAAAAGGCAGAAAAGCAAAACTAGAGAAATGAAAAATAGAGTTTAGAAAATAAAGCAAAAGAATTCATTCAACTCTGGTGGGAAGAATCTTGTCTTTTTGGCATTATTAATATTATTTATTTGATGGTCACAGACAATTGAATTTTTAAAAACAAGCCCAGCATCTAGGCTAATTGAGACAATTTGGAATCTTTAGATTAACCAGTAATGTTCTAAAAAGAAAAAATAAATAAAACAAGAGAAAACCACCTCAGGGATACATGGATGGTGTAGTGATTAGCTCTAGAATGTTAATTAGAAAAAAGCAATTTGCTTTCTCCCCCCACAGGTCATAAAGAGATCAATGGAGAGTATGAATTGGTAGCCACTTGATTTTATTTTAATACTCATATAATATAAATGAGTACTTAATGACATTTGGTGAGTAAGCCGGGTATGTGGAGGGACCAGAGGCAATAAGGAACGATTTATTCTACGTTAGCCAGTGGAACTCCTGGAAAGGAAAATGGAATGTGAATACAAATAAAAGTGGCCATGAAATAAAACTTCAGACTTATTAGAGGTGCATCAAGTTCTCCCATATTACAAAATATAAAAAGACACATTCCAGAGGCACATATAATCCTGGATTATGCTTTTACTGTTTTTTTTTTCCAGTTATTTGGGATAAGTTTTTTTAGCTTGGGTTGATATAAATACTTACCATCAACTGAATGGTTCATCAACAAACATTTATTCCTCATAATTCTGTCAGGTGGGAAGACTAAGATCAAGTTCAGACAGATTGCGTTCTGGGCAGGGCCCTCTTTCTGGCTTGCAGACAGCCAGCTGCCTTTTTGCTGTATTCTCACATGGTGGACAACAAGAGAGAGTGCCGGTCTTTCTCCTTCTTCCTATGGAGACACTAATCTCATCATGGTGGCCCTACTTTTATGATCCAATCGAAATCTAATTAATTCCCAAAAGCCCATCTCCAAATATCATCATATGATGGGTTAGGGTTTTAACATATATATTTGGTCCATCAATAAGAAAACATAAATATTCGGTCCATCAATAAGAGAGACGATTTGAGGATTATCCATAGATGGATGTGTCATTCCCATATTTGCAGGCAGAAGCAGCCGTCAAATGATATGTATTAAATTGTGCATTTGCAGCAGGGTAACGTTTTAAAAGAGTGCACACTCTACAAAAATTAAAAAATACTAATTTAGTAAACTTGTTTTAACTAATGCTTTTCCCCCTCTTTTTTCTTCCTCCCTTCACACTTTATATTAGAGAATTTGGTGCCAGCAGCAGTGCCTTGTGGGCAGCCATTCTTTGAATAAATATTGCTTCAAAAATGAGTGACTTAATTACTTAATAAACTAATACGCAAGAGATTGGAAGCAATAAATAATCAGACACAGGGACAAAAAAACACACACATACGCAGATAATAAAGAAGGGAGGAAAGGCATGGCAAAGGGGAAGGACAAGGGGAAGAGGAAAGGAGGAGATAATAGAAATAATTGATCAAATATTTAAAATAATTTAAATTTTAATTAAAACATGATAACTATGCCAAAAAACATTTTGGAAAAGACATTATAGTCAATATATCTTGCAATAGGCCCCAAGAAGATACTGTATGTCATTTTGAATATTTATGTTTTTAAAAGAACACAGAGTAATTAAAGAGTATTCAACATAAATAATTTTAAAGAAAAAATAAAATCATTAAGCAGAGGTGGAAGGAAACAATATTTAGGCTGAAGAAACAGCACTGATAACCAAATATAACTTTTTCTTTTCCAAAGCTTTTAAAAGAAATATTGACCTACCCTCGTTTACACAGGGCACTTGTTTCCACCTTTTTGAGGGCACATTCTGATAAAAATTTGTAAAACCAAGCCCCTCCTTGTCACAATATTCTTAAGGCAGATTTCAATTTCAATCACAGCTTGAGCTAGTAATCTTAATGTTATTATTCATTCAATAAGTTATTGCTAACTTCCATTATGCATTAGAGCTAGAGATTTTTAAAGCATCAGTAAAGAGAAAGATCAGATGTTTTCATTGGGGGAGTTTAGATTGTAAATAATATGGTGCTGAGTAAAGAGACATTTGAGACTCAGTATAGTTCCGTAATCTATGAACACTATGTCAGCTGTGTTAAATGAGAATAATTGACATTCAGATCTGTAAAATGCTGCATGGCAAGAGAGTTAGGGTTCTGGTAGGTTTGATTCCAAGCCAGGTGAGAAATAACATTTAGACCAAGAGGATTGACATAAGATGTTGTGAAGCTTAGGGGCGCTTAGATCCACAGATTCTTACAGTCACAACAAAGAGAGCTGCTCCCATTCAGGGTGGCTCTCCTTTGAAAGAGATTAGCAATTAAAGGACAGGAAAATGTGTCTAATGAGAAAAGAAGACAAAACCCGTTCAGATTGTGGACCAGATATTTTCCATTTAACTGAATAAACTTCTGTTCAGCAGGTTATTTTATTACTAGAAAAAACATATTATGGCATAAATGGAGTCTCTGAATCGGTTTGCACAGTTCTAAATGGTGGCTGCATCTCTGAGATTTTGATGTGATTTGGTCTGTGGTAGGAACCAGATCCAAGTATTACTTCAAAACTTCTGAGGTGAAACTAGTGTGTATCTAGGGTTAAGAATATGGTTGTAAATTTAAGTATATATAATATATTTTAAAGACTTCCAATCGTGTTTCGGGTCAAGTTTTGCCGCTGTTGTTTTGTATGCATATTCATGTGTATGCATTTTGTGTGTATATGTATGGGTATTTTAATTTTCCTTAAGATTGCAAGGGTAGAAGTTAGGGAGAAGTTTTCTAAGAGTGAGTCTTAAAAACAGTTGAGTTTTAAAGTTTGATGGGTTTGGCAAACTCTTGGTTATTCAACTTATCAAATATAATTTTTGTATGCCTTATACTTTTGCTATATCCCCACTTCCTTACATGTAAAAGTAGTATAATAAGTAGAACCAACTTAATAGTTTGTTTTGATATTTGAATGAGTATATATAGTCTCTGTTTAGCTCATAGCATGTGTTTTCTACATGCTGTACTAATTATTAGGATTTTTTTTTTTTTTTTTTGAGTTGGAGTCTCACTCTGTCACCCAGACTGGAGTGCAGTGGCCGCTCTCGGCCACCGCAGCCTCGACCTGCTGGGCTCCGGTGATCCTTCCGCCTCAGCCTTCCAAGTAGCTGGAACTATAGGCGCGCACTACCACGCCCGGCTCATTTTGATTTATTGTAGAGATGAGGTCTCCCCAAGTTGCCCAGGCGGGTCTCGAACCCGGGGGCTCAGGCAATCCACTCATCTCAGCCTCCCAAGGGTGCGGGATTACAGGCTGAGCCACCGAGCCCAGCTATTTATTAGGATTTTTGTCATTATTATGTAAGGTAAAATTGAGAGTACATCTTGGAAAACATAAGCAGCATGGTAAAAATTTTTTCCTTAATTGAATAAAACGGGAATTGATAACATATATGATAGGATAAGGAGAGATAAAGAAGCAGGTATTTGCAGTTGTACTATGGGATAGTATTGTCTAATGTTAATGCAGATAATAGGATGCTCTTTTTTAGTGTCAGGAGAAAGTAATTATTTTCTTCTTGAGACTCTGTTTTAAAGTGTCACCACTGTTGAAATAAATAAAGTTCAGAGGAAATCGTCATGTAGGAATTTTTAATTCTAAAGAGTTGGTGATCAGCCGGGAATGGTGGCTCAAGCATGCAATTCCAGCGCTTTGGGAGGCTGAGGCGAAAGGATTGCCTGAGCCTGAGGGTTCGAGACCAGTCTGGGCAACATGGTGAGACCTTGTCTCTACAATAAATAAAAAAATTAGCCGGGCATGGTAGCTCACACTTGTAGTTCTGGCTACTTGGAAGGCTGAGATAGAAGAATCACCAGAGCCTAGCAGGTCGACGCTGGGGTGGCCATGAGCGTGCCACTACACTCCAGCCTGGATGATGGAGTGAGACCAACTCAAAAAAAGATTTGGTGATCAAAAACGACTCTTCTGATATGAAAAATTGAATTAAATGAAAATTACTGTAATAAAACAAAATTTTAAATTTTAAATATTTTATGTTTGTAGGTTTAGAATTTGGTTCATTAGAGGTATTAATCTTTCTGATTTTATATTCCTCTTTTATAATTTGTCCACAAAATCATGTAAGGATATTTCAACATCACATTACAGGAAAATCTGAGAAAGTCATTAAGATAGGTTTTTTCTTTTTTTTTTTGGAGTTGGAGTCTCACTCTGTCGCCCAGACTGGAGTGCAGTGGCCGCTCCCGGCCACCACAGCCTCGACCTGCTGGGCTCCGGCGATCCTTCCACCCCAGCCTTCCGAGTAGCTGGAATTACAGGCATGCGCTACCATGCCCAGCTGATTTATTTATTTATTTATTTATTTATTGTAGAGATGAGGTCTCGCTGCCCAGGCGGGTCTCGAACCCGCGGGCTCAGGCAATCCACTCACCTCAGCCTCCCAAAGGCGTGGGGTTACAGGCTGAGCCACTGAGCCCGGCTAGTTTTTTTCTTAAAAAGAGATTCCTGATTAATTTGAACTACCAATACAAGTGAATCATATAATCATCAGAAAATATTTCCAAGTGTCTTTCCTATACTGGTCAATGAGCTTCACCTTATGATTGATCAACGAAGTAAAACTCAAGCCCAGTCCTCGAGTTTTTGGCAATTTAGCAGATGAAATTTTGATACTATTGATTTGAGAACTATTTAGTACTCAACTCAATTTTTGTCTGGCAATAAATGCAAAATGTTTGAAAAAGAAGAAGAGGCCGAAGGAAACAAAAATGTAGAAATGCAATTGAAAAAAAAATTCATACAAGACTTGAAAAATGAATGGGATTTGAGTAATTAAACTCATAGACAAGAGCAACTAAGGATGCTGCAAGAATTCTTGAGACCATTCACTATACATGAAATGGAGATTTACTTTGTTTTCCCTTTTTTCATTACTGTACAATGACTGCCTGCATGTGTTCTGTCTCCAACACTCAGCACACTGACTTGCATACATATTAAATTGCATTTAAAGTTGACAAAATATAGAATAAATGAATGTAATCAAAGATCAAGATTTTGAAGTCAGAATTTATTGTAAAAAGATGATTCTGTCACTCAGAAGTCTTATTTGATTTGTAGATATAAGATCATACTACTACTCTGTTGTAACAGAGTTGTAGAATTATGTAGAGAGAAAATAGGAAGTTCCTTCTGTTCCTTTAAAAGAAACTCATAAAATGTTAAGTATATAATATGAATCCTTTCATATCTCTCTGCTTATACAAACATATGGGATTTACATATATGAATATACAAATATATTTTAATTTCTTTATATATAAAAATAAATTTTTATATTGCATAATAATGTTTTCACTTAGTAATATATAATTTGTATAATTATAGATTATACAGGGAGTGCCAAAAATGTATACACATTTTAAGAGATGTTATCTATGTATTACCTTTTGATATTGAATTAAATTATGGTAGCAATGTGTAGTATGACAATCACACCACCGTGCTTCTGCCATTTTCTTTTTTGTTTTAATTTTATTTTATTTTGGAGATGTGGTGTGCAAGCCGGGATTAGCTACATAAGTAGGCTGCATGGAGGTGGAGTTTGGGCCTTCCACTATTCCTCACTTCTCCTGGTTTAGGATTAGGCACACTTAGTCATGTTATGTGCTCCCCACTCTCCCCTTGCCCCGGCTTGTGTCCCACTACTGCTGATTCCTCACTTGTAGCATTGTGATTAATACTCAGGACACACATAAGTGAGAGCATGTGGTATTGATTTCTTTGTTTCTTTGCTAAATCACTAAGTGTGATTGTCTCTAACTCTATGCAATTTGCTACGAAGTCCATAATTTTGTTCTTCTTTATGGCTGTACAATACTCCATTGTGTATCTGATCCGTGTTTTCTTTATCCAGTCTGCTTTCGATGGGCAGAAGGGTTGGTTCCATGTATTTGCTATCGTGAATAATGTGCTATGAACATGTGTGTACAGGTGTCTTTTTTGTGGAACGATTTATGTTCCTCTGGGTATATTCCCAGGAGAGGAATTGCTATATCATATGGAAAGTCAATTTTTAGTTTTTTTTAGGAATTGTCACACTGATTTCCATAGAGGTTTAACTAGCTTGCACTCCCACCAACAGTGAAGGAGAATTCCCTTTTCTCTGCACCTGCACAGCATCTGTTTTCTGATTTATTAATAATGGCCATGATTACTGCGGTTAGGTGGTATCCCATTGTAGTTTTGATTTGCTTTTCTCTGATAATTAGTGAGGCTAACCAGTTTTTCATGCATGTGTTGGCTGTCTGTATATATTCTTTTGAAAACTATCAATTCATGTCCTTTGCCCATGTTTTAATGGGCTTTTTTTTTTTCCCAGTTCATTTGAGTTCCTTGTACATCCTGGATGTTAGGCCTTTGTCAGATATATAATTAGCAAATATATTTTTCCCATTCTGTGGGGTGTTTCCCTACTTTTTAGATCATTTATTTTGCTGTGCAAAAGGTTTTCAGTTTGATGAGGTCCCTTGTCTACTTTAGCTTTTATGGCATTTGCTTTTGGAGATTTGGTCAAGAATTGATTGCCTACTCCGATGTGCATAGGAGTGTCTCTTATGTTTTCTTCTAGCATTCTCATAGTTTTGAGATTTTATGTTTAGGTTTTTGATCCTTTTAAAGTGGATTTCCATATATGGTGGTAAGTAGGGGTCCAGTTTCATTCTTCCATATACAATCGGCCAATATTCCCAGCTTCATTTGCTAAATATGGTCTCCCTTCCCCAGTGGTTGTTATTGGTGGCTTTGTTGAAGTTAATTTGGTTGAGAGTTCAAGTTTTTGCTTCTGGAATCTCTGTCCTGTTCAACTAGTCTGTATGTCTATTCTTGAACCAGTACCAGACTGTTTTGGTTATGGTAGCCTTGTAGTAAAGTGTAAAGTCTGAGAGTGTGATACATCCTGCTTTGTTCCTTTTGCCAAGGATTGTTTTGACTTTTCATGCTCTTTTTTGTTTTCATATGAATTTCTGCATTGTTGTTTCCAGGTCTGTGAAAATTGATGTTGTTAATGTGATGGGTAATTCATTGAATCTGTAAATTGCTTTGAGTAAAATATACATTTTGACAATATTAATTTTTCCAACCCATGGAATGTTTTGATTTGTTTGTGTCATCCTTGATTTACTGGAGTATTTTGTAGTTCTCATAATGATCTTTCACTTCTCTGGTTAGATGGATGTCAAGGCATTTCTTTTTGTGTGTGTGACTAACGTGAATGGAATTGTGCTTTTTATTTGACACTGTTAATTATTGGTGTATAAAAATGCAACTGTCTTTTGCACACTGATTTTGTACCCTGAGACATTACTGAAGTCAATTATCAGTGTGAGGAGGCTTTTAACAGACTCACTAGAATTTTCAATATATAGAATCGTATTGTCCAAAAAGAGGGATAGCTTGACCTCCTCTTTTCCTATTTAGATACCCATGTTTTCGTTCTCTTGCCTGATTGCTCTAGTTAGGACTTCCAAGACTATGTTGAACAGGGTGGGGGAGAGTAGACATGCTTGTCTAATTCCCATTCTCAAGAGAATATTTCCAACTTCTACCCATTGAACAAAATGTTGATTGTGGGTTTATTCTAAATGGCTCTTACTTTTTTGAGGAATGTTCATTCTATGCCTAGGTCCTCAAGGTTTTTTACTAAGAGGGAATGCTGAATTTTGTCGATTGATTTTTCTGCATCTATTGATATAATCATGTGATTCTTGGTTTCATATATGTTGATATGCTGAATTTTGCTTATGGTCATGTGAATGTTGAACCAGCCCTGCATCCCAGGAATGAATCCCATCCAGTCATGGTGGATGATCGTTGAGTTGTGTTGTTGGATCTGATTTGCTAGAAATCTTGTTTAGAATTTTTGCATACAAGTTCATCAAAGAGACTGATCTGTGATTATTTTTCCTTGTTGGGTCTTTGCCAGATTTGGGTATCAGTATGCTATTGATTTATAAAATGAGTTGCGAGCATTCCGTCTTTCTCAACTGCCTGTAATACTTTCAATTGACATCAGTTTCTCCTTGTATGTCTTATAGAATTCAGCTGGGAAGTCATTGGGTATGGGGATTTTTTTGATAGTTAATTTTTATGAGTGAACTGATTTCCTGGGTTATAACTGGTCTGTTTAGTGTTTCAAATTCTTCTTTTTTCAACCTTGTAATGTTGTTTGATGTCAGAAAATGTTCCATTTCCTTTATATTTTCTAGTTTATTTGCATACAGATTTTTGTATTAATCTCTGGTAATCTTTGAATTTCTACACTGTCAGTCATGACTTCACCATTTGTGTTTCTAATTGTGCTAATCTGGGCTTTCTCTCTCCTTTCTTTTTTTTTTTTTAAGTCAGTCTGGCCAGGGCACCATCAACCTTATTAACTCATTCAAAGAATTAGTTTTCGGTCTTGTTGATCTTTCGTATGAAATTTTTGTCTTCTATGTCCTGAAACTCTGATTTTACAGTGATTGGGGTTCTTCTCTTGAGGTTAGGATTTGGGTAATCTTGTCTTTTCAGTTCCTTTAGGTGTGATGTTAGACTGTCTACTTGTGATCTTTCTATTTTCTTGATTTGTGCATGCAGTACTATGAATTTACCTCTTAGCACTGATTTCATGGCATCCTGTAGATTCTGATACAATGTGTCTTTGTTTTCCCTAGTTTCCAGGAATCCTTTTAATTTCTGTCTTGATTTCTTTGTTGACTTAAAAGTCATTCAACAGCATATTGTTTGGAGTCTATATCTGTGTGTTTTGGAGGGTTCTGGTTGGTGGTGATATTTATTTTTATTCTACTGTGATCTGAGAAGATGCATGGTATTATTTTGATCTTTTGAAGTTTTCTCATGCTTCATTTATGTCTGAGAATGTGATTGATCTTGGAATATGCTTCATGGGCTGATGAGTAAAACATATACTCTGTAGTTGCTGGATGAAGTATTCTGTAGATGGCTATTAAGTCCATTTGACCAAGCATCAAGTTTAGATTCTAGATCTCCCTGTTGGTTTTTGCCTTAATGGTGTATTTAGGTCTCCTACTATTAGTAGATTCTTAGTAAGTGAACTCTTTTAGTTTGTTTAGCAGCTGTCATCTAAAACCTGGTGCTCCTGTGTTGGGTGTACATATGTTTAGAATTGATATTTTTTGATGGTGGATTGAGCCTTTTATGATTATGTAGTGTCCTTCCGTGTCCTTTTTAATTTTTGATGGCCGGAAGACTGTTTTGTCAGATATTAAAACAGCCATATCTGCCTTCTTCTGTTTCCCTTTACCTAAAAAGTCATTTTACAGTCTCCAACCTTGAATCTCTGTGTGTCTTTTGCAGTGAGATGAGTTTCCTGGAGGCAGCTGATTGTTAGACCTTTTTTTTTTTTTCTTTTTAATGCAGGTAGCCATCCTGTGTCTCTTCAGTGGTACATTTAGTCCATTCATGTTCAAGTTGATTATTGAAATGTGAGAGTTTATCCCTGCCATAGGGCTCCTACAGGGTTGCTTTGCTTCCTTTTAATGTGTGTGTGTGTGTGTATGTGTGTGTGTGTGTGTGTAAGTGTGTTTTCATTTATGTTGGTGCTCTGCATGTTCTGTTAACTCTGTGTTTGCCTGTACTTTTGTCATGTGCATGTCTGTTCTTTTTTTTCCCCCTGTGCTCAACACTTTCTTAATTGTCTCCTGAAAGGCTGGTCAAAAGGCAGCACATTCTTTTAAGAATTAAATCTGGGGAGGATTTTAATTCTCCATCAGTGATGAAGGTTAGCTTGGCTAGTAGGAAATTCTTGGTTGCAGTTGCTTATCTTTAAGAACTTTAAAAATTGGACTTCAATCCTTTCTGGCTTGTAGTGTTTCTGCAGATAAGTCGGGAGTGATTCTGTTGGGTTTCCCCTGGTTAGTAGTCTGGATTTTTTTTTTATTTTTTTTGGCTTTTTTTTCTTGCTGCCTTTAGGATTTTTTCTTTCATGTTTACTTTTTGGAGGTAGATTACCATGTGTCTTGGTGATAGTCTTCTCATGTAATATCTTGCAGAGCTTCTCTGAATATCTTGCACTTGGATGGCCATCTCTCTGGCAAGATAGGGGAAATTGTCTTGAATAACCTCATGGATGATTAGTTCCATTGTGTTCCCTGTTCTTTTTCTGTTTCTTGGATGGCAATCAAGCATAGATTTGTTTTCTTTAACAATTCCCACTGGACTTGTAGGCTTTATTCCTTCTTCTTTTTTTTTTTTTTTTTTTTTTGAGTTGGAGTCTCACTCTGTCACCCAGACTGGAGTGCAGTGGCTGCTCCCAGCCCCCGCAGCCTCGACCTGCTAGGCTCTGGCAATCCTTCCACCTCAATCTTCCGAGTAGCCGAAATTACAGGTATGCGCTACCAGGCCCTGCTAATTTTTGACTTATTGTAGAGATGAGGTCTCGCCAAGTTGCCCAGGCAGGTCTCAAACCCGTGGGCTCAGGCAATCCACTCACTTCAGCCTCCCAAAGCACTGGAATTACATTCTTTTCTAGTTCATTTTATTTTATTTTTTTAACAGACTGTGTTAATGTTACATTTTGGTCTTCAAGGTCTGCAATTCTTCCCTCTACTTCTTGAGCCCATTCCCAATACATGGTACTTAGTTATTGATTTTAAGAATGAAGCTCTTTATTTTTATTGTTTCAAAGTAGTCTTTTTTTGAAGTAGGTCAACTCTGTGTTTACTTCCTATATGATTTATTTGAGAATCACTTCATGTTTTTCTCGGTACCTGTTGATTAATGCCATCCATTCTCTGATTTCTGTGACTGTCAACTGGGGTAGGCTGTTCTGGGGAGTTTCTGTTGTTTGTGCTCTGGTGGCTGCTTTTTCATATGTTGTTTCTCAAATTCTGAGAGTTGCTTATTCTTCTTTCCTCAATTGTCTCACAACTCTCTTCACTCAGTAAGAGGGGGATGCTCTCCACCCTGTGGCAGGTTCTTGTCACTGCAGATGATCCCTCTACTGATAAATTAGGCCAGTTTTCAGCCCCTGCTGTGTGTGGTTGATAGCCAGTGGCGGGGAGGAGCTAAATCAACCAGAGCATCCCAGATTTCTCATCCTCCTTCTTTTCCTCGTGTGAATTCAACTCCTATAGATGCCTAGGTTGCTGTGCTGTGAAGGAATAGGGCACCCAGATTCCTGAATCTGGCTTTCTGATCTCTGTGTATTCAAGGAGACTCCCACCGGGTGTGGGAAGTTTCACCCTTCTGAACATGTTCAGGGCACCTCCTTGAATGGGACAGCTAGATTCCCACTCTCTGTTCCGCCCTGCAAGAGAGACACTGGTCTGTTGCCTTACCAGGTACCATCAGTGGGCATGTCAGTCAGATTTGCCTCACAAGCAAAACAGCTTTCTCTTCCACCGGGGCTCTGGCGACCACCATTGCATTCCAACCAGGTTTTCTCCCATGCAAAACTGACATTTCATGCACTGTTGAGAGGGTCACTCATCCCTCTTCCTCACTGAACAAATGTTCATTTTCTGTGCACACCTGGTACAGGGTAGGGCATGAGAAGAGCCTGGAATTCTGTCCTTCCTTGACATTCTGGAGTTTGTGCACTCAGAGAGGTATTTGCTACATTTACAATGTTTAGCCTAGCCAAAAGTACTCTGGATATCTCCTCTAACAGTGGTGGAATCACTACCCTCTGTCTTGTGAGGTAAGATTGACACAAATCTGCTGCTCCTTCCATCTTGGTTCCTTCCCTCTGTCGTTTTCTTTGACTGTACCATTTGTTCTGCCTGTTGCATAGTGATGCTAGAATTCACTTAATTAATGCCATCTTTTGAGGAAATGTCATACTTAAGATGTTTGTACGATTTTTTTGGCACCCCCTCTATATAAACATGAATCTTATTTTTTAAAACTTGCATAATATAATGTACTTTTTTTGTAAATTATTCAATCAGTATTCTATTGATGCACATCAACCTGTTTCCTGTTTTCATTGTTTTTCTATATACTGGTATGTATGTATGTGTATATATATATTTTTACAGTATACTGGCATGTATGTATGTGTATATATATATTTACCGTAACAATGGTATGGTGGAGGAAAGTTATTCTTTGTTGTTTTTCTTTATTTAATTATACCACATCACTTTGGGAAATTTTGCAGCAATTCACCTTCCAAATAGACTACTCTCGGAACATAATTGCCATAAAAATGTTACCAATAATATGTTTTTTATTAATATCAATGGGACTGGAGAAACAAGGCACATGTTTCTTTCTATTAATAAAGTCCAAGGGTAATTTCTTGGTTTTGGGTCATTCACATTACTTTTTCATGAATTGTTTATTCAGAATCTTCATTAATTTTCATTATTTTATTCTAAACTATTTATAAAAGTCAATACTTTGTTAACTTTTTACTATTTCACACATACTATTTTATTTTTTGTGTACTTTTTGGGTATATTACATGTATATTAATCCAATTGATTTTTGTGACTTTTTTCAATCATTTAAAAATTCTATATTAAAACAAATAATATTTGCCTTTTTTCACATTACAATGTTTTCACTACTTTCTGTGGCTTACATTTTCCCTTTTTTTTGCTAAAGATGATCTTCCCCACCTCAAATATACACAAATAGTACATAAAATTGTTAGATAGAAATTATGTTAGTAGGTCTTATTGGGGAGTATTAACAATATTAAAGTATAATATACAAAAATTATTCTCAGCATAAAATAGATGTGCTGAAAATATAAAGTGTATTGCATCGCTCAGCAGTTGTGTGCTAACTTCAGATTTTCTGTGGTTTTCAAAAAGATTTTTTTCTCGTGAATCTTTGCGTTGGCAGAGGTGTCTCTCTTCTTATAGCCTGGAGCTGTCAAGGTAGTTGTAGAATGACCCACTGCATTCTTGTGTGGCTCAAACAAAGTTCTTCTTATGACAATTATCATGATGCAAGAGGACAACCACACCACACAAACATAATTCTCTTTAGAAATTTATACAGTTTTTTAGAATATACAGTTTTTAAAATTTAAAGATATGGGGTACAATTCAGGATTAGGTAAACAAGTGGTCACCGTACAGGTAAAATTTGGACCTCCTGTTGGTCCTTACTTTGCCTGGTTTAAAATTAGGTACCCTTATTAATGTTGTGCCCCCTTGTCTCCATCCCTACGCCAGCAATATTTCACTTCTGCCAATCCCTTTCTTATAGTATTATGGTAAATGTTCAGGGTCCACTTATGAGTGAGAACATGTGGTACCCTGTTCTTTGTTTCTGTGATAGATCACTGAATATGATGGACTCCAAATCCATCCAAGTTACTGCAAAGTCCGTATGTTTAACCTTCTTTATGACTGCATAATATTCCATTGTGTATATGTTCCACATTTTAAAAAAATTCACTCAGTTTTGATTGGCAGCACAGTTGGTTCTGTGTTTTTGCTATTGTGAATAATGATGCAATAAACATGCATGTGCAGATATCTTTTTTGTAGAATGATTTGAATTCCTCTGGGTATGTTCCCAGTGGGGGAATACTGGGTCATATGGAAGAAGACACCAACAAATGAAAAAAGTGTTCCATGCTCATGGATAGGAAGCATCAACATTGTTAAGATATTGATCCTACCAAAGGCAATCTACAGATTCAACACAGTACCCATTAAATAACCAGCATCATTCTTCTCAGACCAGTAAATGACAATACAGAAATTCATATGGAAATATAAACGACCATAAATAGCCAAAACAATCCTTAGCAAAACAAACCAATGGAATAGAATAGAGATTCCAGAAGCAAAACCTAAATTTCTCAACCAATTCATCTTCGACAAAGCCTCCACCAACAAACACTGGGGACAGGAGAACCTATTCAGTAAATGGTGCTGGGAAAACTGAATGACCACATGCTGAAGACTGAAATAGGACCCCTACCTATCACCATACAATGTCAACTCTAAATAGATCAAAGACCTAAACGAAAAACCTCATACTATAAAAATCTTAGAAAACACAGGAGATACCCTTACAGAAATTGGAGTACACAAGTATAGTTCAAATCCTTACTTGCATTAGATTTGTCAATATTCCATTGGTCCAAGCAAGTCAGGTATGATCTCCAAAGCAAAGGTTGGAAAAGAAAGTTTCACCTATAGGAGAGAGACTTCATGACAATTTGCATGGATACAAGACGGGATACAGAAATTAGCCCAGTCTAATTTCTAATTTAATCTAATTAGCCCAGTCTAATTGATGTATCTAGGCCTAAATATATAAATATTAACATATATATATATATATAATTATCAGCATAAGTATATATTAACTTATGAATCTGTGGATTGTCAAATGCTTAACTAAAAATTTTAAAGATAATCCCCAAAGAGCAAACACCTCTATAAAGACTGAAATTAGAACTTTAACACTTCTTCAATAAAAAGCAGAAATTCATATCTGATTTCATATAAGATTTTTTTGGTAAAGCTTTGCAAGAGAATTAACTATGTATGTATAACTGAAATAACTTGTCTACACCAACAGTTATTGGGTTTTCTCACAGCTAAGCTAATTTGGTCTGCCTCTATCCAATCATTTACAATAGGCAGAAACCATGTATCAACCGGGAATCTATACTGTGGTCTTCTGTTTTGTTTCTTCCTACCTAACTACCTAAGTTTGGTAGTGGGACACTTCAACATTGTATCTGCTATTCAGCATACATTAGTTGATCAAATATTCTTAAAATTGTATTTCATATTTTGACTTAGAATAGTGTTTCATAAAGTTACATATAGTAGGGACAGTTTTCTATAAAAATAAGACCTGAAAATGTTTTCTATATTTCAGACTACTGATAAAGCTTTTAGATATTTCCTTTTTACACACACACACACACACACACACACACACACACACACACTGCACATGACCTAATGAGGGCCACATGTATTAAAAAGCAAAAAGGAATAAACACAGGTTAAATGTTAGCCAAATAATCCATAGACTTTTAAAAATGTATTATCAAGTGATCAACGTGGAGGTAACTAACTGGTGCCAAGAAAAATGCCTAAAGAGCTTGCCAAAGAGCCAGATGCTCCCACTGCTAAATTATCTCTTGCAGATTGGCACCAGCATTTTACAACTGGCACACCCACAGGTATCACTCATACTGCATTGCCGTATGGTTTGAGCTAATTATTTTTAAATAGTTTACTTTTTATTCAAAAGTGAATACTCTGTGTATATTTATTTTACTCTCCTAGGGAATCAGTACCTTTTTTTAAAAGTGAGAAATAATAAAGAAAAGAAATATTTGTGAAATAAACTTATCTAACCTAAATAGGTTAGTAGATAAAGATTCCAGCTTTCACAGCACTGCTTATGATAAAAGTCCTTTTCTGAAAATTAGTTTACAAGGACTCCAATAAGGCGGTGAAACATTAAAATTTAAGCATTAGGTGATTAAAATATCAATATGCTCTATACAGTGCAATTACAAAACAACACTATTTCAAATATGCATTTTTAAAATTAGTAGTTGAAGTATTTTAGTATGGTGTGAACATGTCCTGAGAAAAACACTTGTAACACAACAAAGTGAGTAATAACTTGATTTGTACATGATTAAATAGATAATGAGATATTATAAATTGTTGACATTTTCTAGGACTCTTTGCTTTTCTCTAAATAGGGTTTTGAAGTCTGGCAAATACATAAAAATATTTTCCAACAATCCCATTGAATTTAAGGCAAAATTTTTCTTAGTGTATCAGGGCAAATTTACGCCATTATATTACTTGCAGTTCTCTACAGTGACTATGCTATTGTTTTTCTAAATGTGTCAACAATCTTTCAAAATATTGGCTTTTATATTTATCTAAAGATAGAAAAAGTTTTGTAACTCTTATTTTTATGTTAAGATCTTATTTTCTTAGATATTATGGAACACTGTTATCAAGTGAGGAAAAGGACTGGAAAAAACCAAAACAGCATTATGTAAGGTTCATTCAAAATAGAAGAGTGGAAATATTTTGCTAGAATCATCTTTTTAATGTATTCAAAGATATTTTATATAGTGTAGGTGGCGAATTTGTTTCAGAGAGAATTCTAAGTAATGAAAGAGTTTAACATACCACATAATAGCAGCTTGTGTTGGTGACAATAAATCGGCTTTACATAGATTGAAGAAATATGAAAGCCCACCAATTTAGTTTCTCCCCTAGGCTTTTGAAAACTAAAGGCAGAGCTAATGCCAAATGTTTTTAAGAACGTGGATATTAAAATAAAATGCCACCGAAAATAAGTTGTACTATTTGCATGGTGTTTTCACTATATTTGGATTATTATTTAGTAAGTATTTTTCATTAAGAGGTTTTAAGATCAGTTTTTAATCAGACTTATGTAAAAAGAATAAAACAGATTATTCTCTTGCTTGGAGGTTGTAATAAATTTGAAACGCCAGCATATACACTAAACGGGTATGTATCTATATGTATATTTATCTACGTAAGATCTATATTTATCAACATACTCTATAATTTATTATATTATGAAGTCAGATGATAACATATGTTTTGCAAAGCTAATATACAAACTTTGGTGCCTCTCTTGGGAATTTATGTTTCACGTGTAATGCATCTGTAATATTTAACCAAAAGTTAAGTAACATTATAACAAGGTCTATTAAGTTGATAAAGATAGATAGACAGATTAGATAGATAGATAGATAGATAGATAGATAGATAGATAGATATTCCATTAAGGAAACAACTGCCACAGCAAAAACAAAAATAAGGTTAAAAATATATTATTATTATTAAAGCAATGAATGTCAGATTTGAAGAGATTTTTAAAGTACAGGATTATTTTCTTTAGCCAGACGGAAGACTTTTCCCCCGGGACCTTGTTTGCCAGGAAGAATACTGGGTGGGAAAATATCAGCAGCTGGCATGATAATGAGTCCACTTCATTGCAAATGAGTTCATTATTATTCCATTCCTGCAGTTTTGTAATTCACAGTTGCATGTCATTTAAACATAAATAAAAAAATAGGTATTATATATAAGTAAACTCTAGCAATCTACAAGAACAACATTTACAAACACAAGGGGTAAACTAGGAAACATACGAAAGTAAAGCTAAATTATAAAAGAATAATACAGAATTTACAACCAAAACAGCCCTTTTTACTAAAAAACAAAAAATAAATAAAACTCCAAATCTGTATGAATTTGCACTTCCCATAACTGGAATTCAACTTAATTTTGACATTACATCAACTACAGGTGGAAAGGTAATATACTTTATTTTTTAACTGCAAGTGATACTTAGAAATTATTATTAATTTGATATGAAAGAATATGAAAGAAAGTTTTATGCTAGCACAACATGAACAATAAGTCCACTTAATAGTTAAAGTTAAAACATTAAAAGGAAACTAAATTGGTAGGCTTTCATGTTTCTTCAATCTATATAAAGTTGATTTATTGTTACCAACACAAGCTGCTATTCTGTGGCATGTTAAACTCTTTCATTCCTCAGAATTCTCTCTGAAACAAATTTACCACCTACACTGTATAAAATATCTTTGAATATATTAAAAAGATGATTCTAGCAAAATATTTCCACCCTTATATTTTGTATGAACCTTACATAATGTTGTTTTGGTTTTTTCCTAGTCCTTTTTCTCACTAGATAATAGTGCTCCATAGTACACAAGAAAATAAGATCTTTACATGAAATCAAGAGTTACAAAACTTTTTCTATCTTTAGATAATTATAAAGGCCAATATTTTGAAAGATTGCTGACACATCTTGACTTTTGTGCATCATGGACCAAAATTTGGAAATGCAGAATTTGAAAAAGGCCTTGAATTAAATGATTCGGGTACTTGGCAATGCACAGCTCCTTTGGGAAAATACAATGAAAAAGTAAACATCAAAACACTCATGCCTGGTAGATGTGAAAATTCAGATCATTTAGATTAAACAGATTCAAAATGACTTCAATGTAAGACCTAAAAATTAAATATTCTACATTATAGGTAGCATTTAAATTCTGTTCTGGATGACATATAAAATGTATAAAAGAAAAGCAATTATACAGCTAAATGAGAATCAGTTTAAGGTAAATCAGAATATGAGAAACATAATTTAAGGCATTATATCTAACAAATTGCTAACAGTTTAGCTAGTTAATATCTCACTTTAAAATGGAAGAACGCATATTTGTTCTTATTTGTAGGGCTGTTGATTGTAGAAACATACGTATGTAAAATAAATAAACTTTTTAACAATTTATTAAATACATGCAATCATTTAGAAAATTTAGACATGCTCAAAGTAGTATAAACTTTATGTTAACACCAAATAAAGTGTGATAGTTAGAAAATATAATTGAAATAATTAATATTAGGCAAAACAGATTTATGGGAAAATATTGAAATAAACATGCTTTAAAAAATGCAAAGATTAACCAGTAATTGTCAACAGTGTATAAGTACTTAAAGAATAAAAGGAAAGACGAAGATTAATTACCTAGCATAAGATGGCTAAGAGAAGACCGATACATTTTAGAAAATAAAAAAATGCATCACATATATACATGCATAAATATTTCAAATAATGAATTAGTCTTCTTTTATAATAATTTAAAATTATTACTAATATAAAGTGACTTTCCAAAGCAGGAGGAGAAAACATTGCTTTAATTTCATGGAGTAACATTGAGTAAAGGTAAAAGAATTGGCTGTCTGCTTGCTCTTAATGAATAATAACATTTGAAGGACTAGACTTAACAGATGTTTTCACTCTGGCCTCAGAATTATGATTGCAATTGTGATTTGTACATTTTGTATATCATCACCCTTTCTTGGATTGGCTCCAAGTACTAGTTTAAAAATACCTTGACGTGATTTTTATCTAGACTGCAATACCAACAAAAAGACCTGCTGGGAATGACTCACCTCATCATGGAGCCTATAGAATAATTACATATATATAATATTATATGAAAAGTATACATATTGTATACTACATATATGTATATATGTATATAGTATATAGTTTACACATAGTATACTATATATAAACTACATAGTACATAGTATACATATATATAGTATTCAAATTAATCACATCTATCTACGCCTGAGAATTCAGACTCTTTACTGAGGACTGAAATAAAGGAGTTTTCGATAGTTCTCTTCTGTGATTGCTCTTTTTTAAAATTTTCTTTTACAAATTCTGCCTCAGTTATCTTCTTAATTATCTTCTTCTATGACTTCTCTTGCTTTTTAAAATTATTTTACAAACTATGCTCTTTCATAATAATTATAAAGATTTTCATTTTCGTACTAAGACTAAGCAAGTCCCTTAGAAAGAGACTCAACAGCTGTTGCCTGATTCAATACATTGTGCACACTGTCTGCCCTGTTACTCCCCAGGCATATTGGCATATCTCTGCATAGTGCTTCTACTCTGCACTCTCTCTCTGGGGTGGACTCTACTCTATTAGCGGGTCTTTGGCATGTTGCTGCGACTCAAAAAATCCTGGTGCAAAACAATACTTTTAGAGGATGCCCGAACAGAAAAAAAATGTATATTCTCTTTAGAAAAACGTCGCAAATGCCTTGATGCATTCTGGGTAACACTGGACATTTTCTTACCTTGCCAGGCAGCCTGGTATTTTATGGCTGATTTGCTATTCACTATATTGTAAATTGCAATTCTTCTCTAAAATGAAAATATCTTTCCTTTCTAATCAGTTTTGTAATGCATGTACGGTAAACTTTTGAACTACATATCATCTATTCTATGATCAATTTATATGAAATGAATTGTAGTGAGAAAGGTAACACTGGAAATTAGAAAACATGATTCTCCATGCAAACATTTAAATTCATCTTATATACTCAAGCACACCATATGTTATTAACATACTTTGAATATCCCCAAAAATTTTTTTGCTGCCATTAGTGCTTTTCATCCAAATGACACTCTTAGACTTAGAAAGCAAAAATTAAATAAAATAAAATGAGAAAAAAAAACCTTTAATAAATAGGAAGAACATAGAAGTTGCAAGTTTCATCTGCCAAGAGTCACTTTATCAGTCAACAAAATCATATTGAGCAAGTGTGTGAGCAAGTTGGAAGAGAGATTCACAAGGCTACAAAATTGTTTCCTCCAACTGTTTTTTGGACTCGAGAGAGTAAATAGTTAGCCAACTCTTTCCAAACTGCAGGAGAGTAGCATTTGTTTCATATAATTGTTTCCCCTCAAAAAGCACTTAATGCTGAGGAAAACAACGCCTCATAGCTCTAAAAACTATGTTTTCTTGTTCCATATCTATATCTATACCAAATCTATACACATATACACATACATACTAGAGTTTTGTGATCTTGGTCTTCATTATTTTCTGGGTTTGTATTCTTCCATTCTTATATTAATAAGAACATCCAAATTTCATTTAGTCGTTAGCTTTAAAATGCATAAATCGTGAAGGCCTCAGTTTCTCTCCACCATAACTGTAAAACCTCAGCTTCCAAATGCAATCCCCCTATTCACAGATTCAAAATCTTCCTGAGTTATTTTTAAATTCCATAGAAACATTATTGCATGTGCTCAGGGGCGATACAGTTGCATGTACATTGGCTCCAGCCTTTGCTTAGAAATCCGTTAACAGCAGGTCATGGAAAGGAGTCACCAGACCACTGCTATCCAAGGACATTTGTTCAGCACCTCTGCTGCGAATGAGCTCATCTATAACGTGTGTGCTGAGAACCTGTGTGGAAGCTATACAGAACGTAGTTCTCAGTGTCAGTCTGCATCTCCTTTGTTAGGTTGGCCCCAAGGCATTAGAGTTTAGGGTTGGAGTGACACCAACTTTATAAAAACAACAACAACAACAAAATTCCTACCACTTCACCTAGACCTCTCTGCAGGAGTCATTCTGCATGGTCTCTGAAACAGGTGAGTCAGGCCTCCATCCTATCACCCTGTTCCCTCTCTGTATCATTTTCCCAGATGCCTCTGAACACAATCATCTCAGAGCCTCCACTCCATCAAGAATACTTGAACATGTACAGTTATGCAATTAGGAGGAAGAATATTGTTGCTACCGCCTGTTTCTTGAATTGCTTAGACATTAGGAGGGACATCTCTGCATTGACTTTCGAGTACATAATATTTGATGTACAGACACTATTGTCACTACATAATGTGTTTATGGTGTGGAATTCTACATTATGGGTACACAAGTTATGAAATAAATGATTCATGACTCAGTTTGGATTTGCTTTCTCAGTTCAGGGGTATTTGGAAACTTTTTTCCAATAACTGGGACACAATACTCAATTAAATTGTAAAATTGGGACTGGAGCATGGAATAAGCAGTACAGTTTGTGATGGATGTGACACTTAGGAGAAAGGTAGAGAAAGTTTTTTTCACATTCAGCTGTATATGAGATTGAGAGTTAACTCAAAAATAAACTCCTAAATTTAGAAATCATCTGCTAAAATAAAGATAAAGAAATTTATGGGATGCTGAAAATCATCTCAAAGAACATAACTACTTATGGAGTAAAAAAGATACAGAAATATAGCATTTTACATGCAAGAAGTGAAAATGTCTATATTTTATAGTATCTATGCTTGCAATCTATAAATCCATATAAATTAAAATTTTCTTTATGTACATTGTTGTCCAGAGAGAAGAGAAAAAATAATGTTCCCAAACCTATGAGCATATCGATTCCATTGTGTTAAATAATGAACTTTTATCGATGTAAAGTTAAATAAGATATTTTATTCATAAAATTATTAGTATGATTTTTCTCTTTATGAATAAAATGTATTTTTTCTCTGTTTTGTTTATAACTTAGAGACTTTTGATAATAAATAGTCTCACTTGCAGAACTAGAGCAAATTGAAGGAATCATAGAAATATCACCATCATAGCATAAATTTTCTGATGAATAGGTAGCCATCCAAAAATAATATTCACATATGGTAATAGAATTTAAACTAAGTTAGTAAAGTGACTTATTCAAATATTCAGAAGCCAGAAAGCTATAAGCACAATGTTTTAAATCTAGCAATGAGTTTAAATCTAACAACAAAAACCGACAACCAAAAAAATAATAAATGGAAACTTACTGTACACAATGTACTATTCAACCAAGGAAATTTAGACATCAGTCTTATTAATAAGAGCAAGAAAATAATAACATACTTAGGAATAAATCAAATATGTGGAAGACTTGGACACTAAAAATTATAAACCATTGAAGAAGGAAATTAAAGAAAATACAGATAAATTAAAACACAGAAAAGGAAAAAAAAATCTTCACAGATTGGAAAATTAATATTGTTAAAATGTTTATGTTATCCAAAGTGATGTACGGAGTAATTGGAATTCCTAAAAATCCCAATGGCATTTAAAAAAAAATCTTAAAAATTCTAAAAAGTATTTGAAGTGATTAAAAAACCCAAATAACAAAGGAATCTTGAGAAAGAAGAATAAAGATGGAAGCATCACATTTCTTGATTTCAAACTATACTACAAAGTCATAGTAATCAAAACAATATAGTGCTGACATAAAAACAGACATATAAGTACATGGAATGGGATAGAGAAAACAGAATATATCCAAGCATACTTGACCAAGTTTCCAAGAAGACACAACAAAAAACAGTTGTCAAAAAGAAGTGCTGGAAAAACTGGATATCCACATACAGAAGAAGGAAATTGGACCGTTACCTCACACCATGCACATAAATCAAACTTGAAATGTATTACACTTACATGCAACACCCAAAGCTGTAAAAATCGTAGAAAATAACATTGGGAAAGAGTTTCTCGACATGGGTCTGGGCAGTACTTTTCTGGATATGTCACCAAAAGCACAAATTGTGATTAAATCAAACTCAAGAACTCTGCACAGCAAAATAAACAATCAGGAGTTAAAAAAAACAAAAACAAGACCTACACCCTGGGAGAAAATACGTATTTGCAAACCATGTATTTGATAAGGAGTTAATATCCAAGTTAGACCAGACTCGTGCAACTCCATAGCAAACAAACTGATACGGAGTTTTCAGGTCAGTCTGGGCTTGGAGAGTGTCAGCTTCAATGGGTCAGCCAGCTGAGCCCCAGAGAGGTTCAACTTGAGGGACTGGTAAACCTAGCTCCAGAAGTGATGCCTCTAATGGGTTGGCAAGCCAAGCCCTGAGAATATTGCTGATTCGGTGGGCTGGCAAACCCAGCTCCCGGAGTGTTGACTCTAACAGGTTGGCAGCCAGACCCTGAGAGTGTAGCTGATTCGGTGGGTGGATAAGCCTAGCCCCTGAAGTGTCTCAGCTTTGGAGTCTTGCCTCTGCCTTCTTCCTGCAGCTCTCCCAGTTCTGTTGGCTCAGTTGGCTAGCAAGCCAGCCATCAGGGTGCACAACCCTTTGGCTCTGAAGATCTTTTGCCGCTTTTCCATCAGAGTTCTTGTCTCAGCCCAAGAGGAATGAGGGACACCCATGGCTGGAATGTGAGCAAGTAGAATTTACTGAGAAGACAGAAAACCTCCCACAGTGATAGGGGACCGAAGAGGGTTGTGGATTTGGAGATGAAACCTGGTGCTTATATAGCTCTAAGACTGAGCTGATTGGCTAGCACTAGCTGTTCTGATTAGTCCTTACTAAGAACCAATCGGCAGGAGAGAGGGGCCGAATAATGGCCCGATTGGTTGTTTTTCTATGCCAGCAGTGAGTACTTAAGCTCTAACTTGAGCCTAACAAGCAGGGAGCTTGTTCGTCAACGTGAGTGCGTCAGTCCAGAGCCTGCTGGAAGTTGGTTACGTTGTTACAGGAGGACCTGCCCTGTCTGCCTATCCTTTCTTTAGCAATGGCCTCTCTCACAATCACCCCCCCAAAAAGGCCCAATTGAAAACGGGCAACAAACCTGTAAGGATATTTTTCAAAAGAAGACTTACAGATGATCAATGGGTATGTGAAAAGAGATGTTCAACATCAATAATCATCATTGAAATGTAAATCAAAACCACAATGAAATACCACCTCATGTCTGTTTAAAATGATTATCATCAGAAAGACTACAAAGTGCAAGTGTTGATGAGAATGTGGGAAAAGAGAATACTTGTATATTGTTGGTGGCAATGTAATTTGTTACAGCCATTGTGGAAAACAGTCTAAAAGTTTCTCATAAAATTAAAGATAAAGCTACCATTAATAATCCAACAATCACACTTCTGTGTCTGTAGTCAAAGGACAAGAAATCAGTATATTGAAGAGATGCCAGCTCTCCCATGTTCATTACAGTATTATTCACAGTAGCCAAAACACAAAATCAATCTATGAGTCCATGGCCAAATGAATGAATAAAGATTATGTCATGTATATAAACAATGGAAAACAATTTAGCCTAAAACAACAAAGAAATACTGTCATTTGCAACATTGTGCATAAACCTGAAGAATATTATGTCAAGCAAAATAAACCAGAAACGGCAAGACAAATATGATTTTACTTATATGTAGAAGTAGAAATAATAAAAGTCATCAAAACAGAAAATAGAATGATGGTTATCGTCTGGGGTAGGGGGAAATGGGAAGAAGTAAGTCCAAAAATACAGTTTCAGTTATGCAAAATTAATACGGTCTAGAGAGCTATGCACAACCATGTAATGCAGTTAACAATTTTGCATCATATCCTTGAAATTTCCTAAACCAGTCAGCCCTAACCCTCACCCTAACATTGTGTTCTCATCACACACACATACACAAATAATTAAAGAAAGAAAAATAAAATAGTAACCATATTAGGTAATGGCTACACTAACTAGATTGATTTTGGTCAATATTTCAAATGTATATAATTATTAAATCATCAAATTACATACCTAAAATATATACAATTTCTAATTGTCAAAGTATACTTCAATATATGTGGGAAAATGGAGAATATAGTGAATAAGTAATAAACAAATAGTAAATAAGGTTTTAAAAAGAGAGAGAATAAAATTAATAGAGTAAAATGGAAAGGGGTTATGGAAACTTCTACCAGGCATCTCATGTCTATATACCTGTAGGTGTTTGGAGCATCACTGGGCTCTACCTTTTTCTGAGTCTTTTATGTCTAGCCTCCATGGAGAATACTCTTTATGACCATCTTCCTTTTCTTTACTGATATGGTCATCAGAAGGGTTGTCTTAAACCTGTGCAAAAGTTCTGATTTTTTTTTTTTTTTTACTATCTTTAGTCGTTATATAAACTCTGATAAATCTCAAGTGCCACAGTTTAAAAATGCTGCTCTTTCAAACAACAGGAATTTTTCCTAGACACTCATGGTCTTTTCTGTCCCCAGGTCTTACAGAGACTCGGTCAAAATTCCCTCTACTTCTGGGTAACGATGTTCATCAATTGGGAACTCCTACCTTGACCTTCAGTGCCATCCTATGCAACTGTATTTTATATGTATTCAGAATTTCTTTGAATGACCAATCTTCGAATTCGTACTGAAAAGTTCTGGGGTTGTGTCAATTTTTATCTAATTTATCAAATTATTTATATCTAATTTGCCAAATAGCTTTAGTGTACTCCTTTGCCCCCTGCACATTATCTGTGCATTCAATTAATAAAATTTTATTACAAAATCTGTATATTTTGAGTATCTAGAGAAAGATAAGTACCTAGTTGTTTTCAAATAAAAACTCAACTGAAACTATCATAGGCAAAAAGGAAAATGTATTGATTAATAAACCTATTTTTTAAAAGATAGGGAATTACCTGCCCAAGAAAAATTCTAACCAGTGTACCTGACTGCCCCAATGTATTTTCTGACCGTGTTTTCATCTACTGTCAATTTTATTATCAGTTACAGGAGAACTATTTCCCCTCATAAACTAGCTGATCTATGGTTTAGAACAGGCTTATTCTTTCATTCCAGCAATATCATGGCCACCAACAAAATATGTTCTGCTGTTTGACAGAATGTTCTAGAGATATCCACTAGCTCTAATTCATTTATAGGGGAGTCCAGGTTTTCTCCTTTCTTACTGATCATCTGCCTATTTATTTTATTTATAATGGAAAGTAGGGTATTGATATTGTTGAATTTCTCTTTTTCTTTCCTTTTTTTCTTTACTATATTCAGTTTTCATTTCATGTGTTTCAGAGTAATGTTTTTAGTAGCTTATTTGTTTATAATGATTATGTCTTTCTCATGTGTCGATTCTTTGATCAAAACAAAACTTTTCTCTTTATCTCTAGTAATAGTTTTAATTTAATGTCTATTTTATTTTATATTTGCATACCTTCAACCTATTTGTATCTTCGAATTTCAGTGTGCCTTGTCTAGACAAATACACAAACGTCCTCTTGCTTTTGTTATCAGTTCAACAATTACAGTCATTGACGTGACTGACTCATACTTAATACTAGTATAATATAACTGGATTTATGATAATCCTTTTACTTTTTCTTCTCTACGTGTTCATACATTTTTTGTTTCCCTGTCCTTCCTTTGCTGTATTCTTTTGCATTAAATAAACATTTTCTAGGGTAAGATTTATTTCTTTAATATTTTTTAGATATGTTTCCCCAGTTATTTTTTAGTAGTTACTATAGGTTTTGCCATATATACCTATCAGAGCTTATTTCAGATTTATACTGCCTTATATCTTACATAGCTCTTAAATAGCCGTATTCTTCTTTCTTTTTTAGTGCTAATATTATTATTAATATTATTTCTATGTAGTTATAAACATAATACAGTGTTATAATTATTACTTCACATAATTTATGCCTTCTAAATAAGGTTGAGAATATGAGAAAGTATATATTTATAGGGTCTGTTACGGTGACTTTTAATTTTTAATTTTTTTTTTAATTTTAAAGATGTGGGATATGATCAGGTTTAGGTAGATTACAGTCCTATGCTGTTTTCATTGCTATATCTTTAAAAATTTAAATAAAGATTTGTAATGACTCAAGGTTTGTTCTTTTTGCTCTAAATTGATTTCAGTATTTGGAGTCTTTTGTAATATGAATTTTAGGATTCATTTTTCTATTTCCATGAAAAATGTCATTACATTTTTTGATAGGAGTCGCATTTAATTTGTAGATCACTTTGAACAGTATATACATTTTAACAATATTGATTCTTCCTACTCATGAACATGTGATATCTTTTGTCTGTGTTCCCTTTAATTTCTTTTATCATTTTTTTAGTAGTTCTCAATGTACAGAACTTTCTTTTTTTGGTTAAAATTATTACTATTTTATTCTTTTTGGTGCTCTTGTAAATGAGATTTTTGAGGGGATTCACAGAAAGCAACTATATGCATTATAGGAGTCCCAGACACAGCAGAGAAATTTAAAGGAGCAGAATGTCTATTTAAAGAAATAATGATGGATAATTCCTCATATCTGAAGAGGGAATTAAGAAAATTACCTTACTACCTATAAGAGAATGCTCATAAATATCAGAGATTTCTCAACAGAAATCTTGCAAACCAGGAGAAAGATGGGATGATATATTAAAACTTTTAAAAAGAATATGAAAAATTTAAAAAGTCAATGTAGAATACCATACTAAGCAAGGCTGTCATTCAGAAATAAAGGAAAGATAAATACTTAACTCCTACCCCAAAAAAGTTTTGAAATGTTATCACCACTAAACCTGCCTTACAAGAAATGCTAGAGGGAGTTATTTCAAGTAGAAATAAAAGGACACTAGCTATATACATGAATATATACAAAGTATAAAATTCATTTTAAAGGTTAGAATATAGTCAAATTAAGGTTATTCTAAAACTGTAATGGTGGTGCACAGTTCCCCTTTAATTACAGCATAAAAGTTATAAGAACAAAACATCAAAATAACTATAAAACAAAATGACAAAAGTAAGTTATTTTCTCTTATTATTTACCTTAAATACCAGTGTATTTAATACTCTAGTCAAAAGACATAGATCTACACTGCTGGTGGGAATGCAAACTAGTACAACCTCTTTGGAAGACAGTGTGGCAATTCCTGAAAGAACTAGAAATTGACCTTCCATATGACCCAGCAATTCTCCTATTGGGAATATACCCGGAGGTAAGGAATGTGGGAAGGGAGTGAGAAGGGAGTGGTTCATGACTCAAGTGTTACAAAGAGATTTTTACGTCTATCTTTATAGAGTTTTAGTGGGTTTTATGAAATCAATATTTATGTATTTTTTTTACTTTTTAAAATTTATTTTTAGTTTTTTTGTAGAGATGAGATCTCACTATGTTGCCCATGCTGGTCTCGAACTCCTGGGCTCAAGCAGTCTTCCTGCCTCGGCCTCGCAATGTGCTGGGATTACACATGGGAGCCTATACAAAACAGATCTGTGTGCTTAGAAAGGTTGACAGCCTTTGGTTTTTGTCTTCATTTTTCTAGATGGAAGCACCACCTTATGAGCCAGCGGGGGCCAAGGCAATTGTGGCCCCAGTATTCTTGACCTGCTGTTCTTGTGCAGAGCCTCTGACCTTTTAGTGTTGCCTGGATAGTGAAATAAATTTCTGTCATATTTTGCTATATTTCTGCAGGAATTTAGCATTTACAGCTAAGAGCTAGTGGAAATAAGAAATGCTGGTGGTCATCCTGTCTCCATGAGATGATACCATCTTTTTTTTTTATCAATATTTTTTATGTGGATATTGTGGGGTACAATTAATGGTTAGGTATACAAATATGCTTTGCTCAGGCCCCCTTGTTGATAACAGGTGTCTCCCCATCCCCAGACAGATGTTTACTACCATTAGTCCCATCCCCCACCCCATAGTTTCCCACCACTGTCAATCATTTTCTTATGGTAGTGCGTTGGATGATCAAGGTCCACTATATGAGTGAGAATATGTGATACTCAGATCTTTGTTTCTGTAAGGGATCACTCAGTATTATAGACTCTAGCTCCATCCAGGTTGCTGAGAAATTCATGATTTTCTTCTTTTTTATGACTGTGTAGTATTCCATCGTGTATATGTATCACATTTTTTAATCCAGTCTCTCTTGATGGACAGCGTGGTTGGTTCCAGGTTCTTCCTATTGTACACAATGCTGCAATAAACATTCGTGTACAGGTATCTTTTTTATACAGTGATTTGAGTTCTTCAGGGTATATTCCCAGTAGAGGGATTGCAGGGTCATATGAGAGGTTGATGTTTAGAGCTTTTAGGAATTGCCACACTGCTTTCCACAGAGGTTGCAATAATTTACACTCTCACCAACAGTGTAGGCGTGTTCCCTTTTCGCAACATCCTCTCCAACAAATATTATTTTCTGAGTTATTGATAATTGCCATTCTGACTGGAGTTAGGTGGTATCTCAGTGTGGTTTTGATTTACATCTCCCTGATGATTAGTGAGGTTAAGCATTTCTTCATGTGTCTGTTGGGTGCTCGGATGTCTTCCTTTGTGAAGTGTCTGTTCATATCTTTTGCCCATTTTATAATGGGGTTGTTTGTTTTTTTCTTTTCAGTACATTTAAGTTCCTTGTAGATCCAGGATGTTAAGCCTTTGTCAGACCTGGAGTTGGCAAATACTTTTTCCCAGTCTGTAGGCTGTCTCCCTGCTCTCTTGATGGTTTCTTTGGCTTTGCAGAAGCTTGTCAGTTTAATGAGGTCCCACTTATCTATCTTATCCCTTACGGCCTGTGAGTTTCGAGTTTGTTCAGGAATTGGATGCCAGTACCAATTTCCATGAGGGTATGTCCTCATTTTCTAAGGTTCTTATGGTTTGAGGTTTTTTTTTGTTTTTGTTTTTGTTTTTTTGAGTTGGAGTCTCACTCGGTCACCCAGACTGGAGTGCAGTGGCCACTTCCGCCCACTGCAGCCGCGCCTGCTGGGCTCCAGTGATCCTTCCGCCTCAGCATTCCACGTAGCTGGAATTACAGGCATACACTAACTCAACCGGCTGATTTTTTTTTTATTTATTGTAGAGATGAGGTCTCGCTGCCCAGGCAGGTCTCAAACCTGCAGGCTCAGGCAATCCACTCACCTCAGCCTCCCAAAGGTACAGGATTACAGTCTGAGCCACCAAGTCTGGCTGGTTTGAGGTTTTATATTTAGGTCTCTGATCCATTTGGAGTTAATTTTTGTGTATGGGGATAGATAGGGGTCCTGTTTCAATCTTCTGCATGTGGTCAGTCAGTTTCCCAAGCACCATTTACTGAATAGATTCACCTCTCCCCAGTGATAGGTGGTGGAGGCTTTGTCAAAGATGAGTTGGTTGAGAAATTGAGGTTTTGCTTCTGGGATCTCAATTCTATTCCATTGATCTATGTGCTTGTTCCTATACCAATACCAAGCTGTTTTGATGATTGTAGCTTTATAGTAAAGTTTGAAGTCTGGTAGTGTGATACCACCTGCTTTGTTTTTTTTTTTGCTGAGGATTGTTCTGGCTATTCTTGATCGTTTGTGTTTCCATATGAGTTCCTGTGTTGTTTTTTGTAGGTCTGAGAAGAATCTTGCTGGTAATTTGATAGGTATTGCATTGAATCTGTAGATTGCCTTAGGTAAGATGGACATCTTCACAATTCTGATTCTTACAATCCATGAGGATGGGATATTTTTCCACTTGTTTGTGTCATCTTTGATTTCTTTGAGCAGAGTTTTGTAGTTTTCATTGTAAAGGTCTTTCACGTCTCTGGTTAGGAAGATGCCAAGGTATTTCATTTTTTTTGTGACTATTTTGACTGGAATTGTGCTTTTTATTTGGTTTTCTGTTTGTTTATTATTGGTGTAAAGAAATGCGATTGTCTTTTGCACATTTATTTTATATCCTGAGACTTTGTTGAAGGCCTTTATTAGTATAAGGAGGTTTTTGACAGATTCTCTTGAGTTTTCAAGGTACACGAACATGTCATCTGCAAAGAGAGATAACTTGACTTCCTCTTTTCCTATTTGGATACCCCTGATTGCCTTCTCTTCTCTGATTGCTCTAGCCAGGGCTTCCAATACTATATTGAACAGGAGGGGTGAGAGTGGGCATCCTTGTCTTGTTCCAGTATTCAGGGGAAATGGTTCCAATTTTTGTTCATTTAGGAGTATGCTGGCTGTGGGTTTCTCGTAGATGGCTTTTACTATTTTGAGGTATGTTCCCTGTATGCCTAGATATTCGAGGGTTTTTATCAAGAAGCGGTGCTGGATTTTATCAAAAGCCTTTTCTGCATCTAATGATATAATCATGTGGTTTCTGTATGACATCTGTTGATGTATTTAATTACATTTATTGTTTTACGAATGTTCAACCAGTCTTGCATCCCAGGGATGAAGCCTACTTGGTCATAATGGATGATTTTTGAGATGTGTTATTGAGTCCACTTTGCTAGGATCTTGTTGAGAATTTTAGCATCTATGTTCATCAAAGATATTAGCCTGTAGTTCTCTTTTTTTGTTAGATCTTTACCTGCCTTGGGTATCAATGTGATGTTAGCTTCATAAATGATTTGGGGAGGGTTCCATTTTTCTCAATCGCCTGAAATATCTTCAGTAGGATTAGAATCAGTTCCTCCTTAAATGTCTTGTAGAATTCTGCTTGAAAGCCATCTGGTCCAGGGCTTCTTTTTGTAGATAGTTTTCTTATTGCATAGTCAATTTCCTTGATTGTTATTGGTCTATTTAGAGTCTCAATTTCTTCTTATTTCAACCTAGGTAGGTTGTGTGATGACAGAAAGTCCTCCATTTCCTTGAGGGTTTCAAGTTTGTTTCCATACAAGTGTACGTAGTAGTCTTTAATGATCTTTTGTATTTCTTCAGGGTCAGATGTGACTTCATCTTTTGTGTTTCTGATTGTGCTTATTTGGGATTTTTCTTTCTTTTTTCTTGGTCAGTCTAGCTAGGGGATCATCAATCTTGTTTATCCTTTCGAAGAACCAGCTTTTTGTTTCATTGATTTTTTGTATTGTCCTTTTGTCTTCTATGTCCTGGATTTGGGCTTTTATTTTGGTGATCTGGATTCTTCTGCTGAAATTAGGGTTTTTGTGGTCTTTCTTTTCCAGCTTCCTTAGGTGGCTTGTTAGGCTGTTAATTTGTGCTCCTTCCATTTTCTTCATGTGTGTTTGTAGGGATATAAATTCCCCTCTTACTACAGCTTTTAAGGAGTCCCAGAGATTTTGGTAAGATGTTTCTTCATTTTCATTTGTTTCCATGTATCTTTTGATCTCTGTTTTGATTTCACCATTGTCCCAGGAGTTGTTTAGCTTCATGCTGTTTAGTGATCATGTCTTTGTGGGTTTGGGGGGACCTTGTTGATGTTAATGTTTATTTTTATTCCACTGTTGTCTGAGAAGGTGCATGATAGAATTTCGGTCCTTTTAAATTTGCTTATGCTTGATTTATGGTCAATTATGTGGTCGATCTTGGAATACACTCCACGCGGTGATGAGTACAATGTGTATTCTCTAGTCTTTGGATGGAGTGTTCTGTAGGTATCAATTAAGTCCATTTGCTTCAGAGTCACATTGAGGTTCCAGATCACATTGCTGATTTTTTGTCCCGCTGATCTGTCTAGGGTTGTGATTGAGGTATTAAAGTCCCCAGTTATGATGGTGTTAGAGTCAATATCTTTCTTTAGTTTTCCTAAGAGTTGCTTTGTAAAAGTTGGTGCACATATGTTAGGTGCATATATGTTTAGGATAGATATTTCTTGTTGATGGAGTGAACCTTTTATCATTATGTAGTGGCCCTCTGTATCTTTTTTAAATTTTGATAGCTTAAATGGTATTTTGTCTGAAATTAGGTCATGACTCCTCCTTTCTTTTGTATTCCATTCACCTGAAAATTTGTTTTCCATTCTCTTACTTTGAATCTGTGCATGTCCTTTCTAGTGAGATGGGTCTCTTGAAGGCAGTATATTGTTGTCTGGTGATATTTTATCCATTTTGCAATTCTATGTCTTTTTGGTGGTGCATTTAGTTCATTCACATTCAGGCTAATTATTGAAATGTGAGAGTTCATCCCTATCATAGAGTTCTTTTTTTGGAGGGGGGGTCGGAGTCTCATTCTGTCCCCCAGACTGGAGTGCAGTGGTCACTCCCAGCCACCGCAGCCTCGACCTGCTGGGCTCTGGTGATCGTTCCGCCTCAGCCTTCCGAGTAGTTGGAATTACAGGCGCATGCTACCACGCCCGGCTGATTTTTTGATTTATTGTAGAGATGAGGTCTAGAGCCCAGGCAGGTCTTGAACCCGCAGGCTCAGGCAGTCCACTCACCTCAGCCTCCCGAAGCCCTGGGATTACAGACTGAGCCACCAAGACCGGCTATCATAGATTTCTTATACAGTTGTTCTTCCACTTGGCTTATTGTCTTTCTTTTGTTTTTTTGGGTTGGTTCATGTGTATTTTATTCTTTTTTCTGTACTCGTGTGATGAATGTTGTTCTTTTTTTTGACCCCTTTTCTTCTGTTTAGTACTTTCTTGAGTGTTTCATGTAGAGGTGGTTTGGTGGCAGTGTAAGTTCTTAGGGATGGGATATCTGGGAACAACTTTAATTCTCCCTTGCTGATGAAGCTTAATCTGGCTTGGTAAGTTATTCTTGGTTGAAATTATTTATCTTTTAGGACTTTGAAGATAGGGCTCCAAGCTCTCCTAGCCTGCAGGTTTTCTGTAGATAAATCTGCCACTATTCTAATTGGTCTTCCATGGTAGGAAGTCTGACTTTTTTCTCTTGCTGCCTTTAAGATTTTTTCTTTTATGCCTACTTTGTTTAGGCAAATTATTATGTGTCTAGGAGTTGATTTTCTCATTGTTGTCTTGCAGGGGTTCTCTGAATCTCTTGTGTTTGAGTTTTTGCATCATTGATTAGATAAGGGAAGTTTTCTTGAATGATCTCATGAAAGATTTTTTCCAGTGTGGTCTCTGTCTCTCTTTCTGCCTCAGGAAGGCCAATTACTCTTAGGTTTGGTCTCTTGAAGTAATCGTTCAACTGTTGAAGGTTTTTTTCTGTCTTTTTGAGCTTGTTTTCTGTGTTTTTGAGAATTTGGGTTAGTTCTATATTTTGGTCCTCAAGCTCTGAGATTCTTTCTTCTGCTTGGGTAATTCTGCTTTCCATGTTTATCAATTTGTTGTTTATTTCATTCACAGTATTCTTTATTACTATTATCTCAGATATCAGCTCTTTCTAGTTTCTTCTTGAGTCTCCTCAATTCTTTTTAATCTCTCCATTAATGTCTTGATATCTCGGTTTGTAGTTTGAGACCAGTCATTCTGGGGACTCTCCATTGTTTGCATTCCAAAGTCAGTTTTCTCAGTGTCTGTCCTCCCAGGAGTCTGGGAGAGACCCATATTCTTCTTTTGATTTTTCTTTATTTTTGTAGATTTTTCTCTCATCCCTTAGTGGCTAAAGTCTCTTGAGCTCTAATCTCCAGCCTCTCCCCTCTATTTTTGTTGCAGGCACCTAGCCTGCTGCCTGGGAGATTTGTGACTTGTCTCTGTTCAGTGTAGGGGAGGGGCTTTGTCTCCTGTTTAACAACATCACCATGGGAATGGAGGTGGAGACTCTGATAGGTGGGTGGGGTGATGCAAATCTGCCTTGAACACGGCGGATGTGGTAGTTTTACTTTCACTTTTAGGGATGCTCATGTGGGTCTCTAGGTGCACAGCTGGGCACTGGATCTGGGGTGCCACCAGTGGGCTGGGGTGGAGAAGAGGGTTGGGGGTTCCTTCCTCTGGAGCTGGAAGCCTCCAATCAGCACCTTACGCAAGCTCCCTTACACAAGCTTGTGGTCACATGCTGAGTGCCTCAGTCAGAGTGGGCCTGGGGCTCCCGATCTCCAAAGCTCCAGAGGGCAGATGGTGGCTCTGGGTCCCTTACAGGGCACTTCAGCCAGAAATGAGATCTGTATCTCTGAAGGGCAGGCACTCAGAGCCTCCCTGGGTAACTGGCAGCTTGGTGCTGGGTGCTGGTTGTGATGATGTAACCAGGGAGGGAGCTGGGATCTGGGATTCAGGATCCCCCAGCCGGCCAGAGCTACATACAGTGGAGCAGCCACAGCCGGGCAGCAATATCGCCCTGTGTGGGACCAAAGGTCCCCAGGCCTCGTATCAGTGTGGTTGGCATTGGGCAGGGAACTGCAGGAAGGAAAGTAACAGTCTTTTGGGGAACTCACATTCGGAGAGTCTCACGGATCCACCTATGCCATTGCCATCTTCAAGAGTCTCCCCTGATACCATCTTTAATTAGGAGCTGAGTGATGAGGGAGCCTGCCTTCATATCTACACTGCACACTTCCCTAAAGTGGAGCTAAGATCAAGCCGGGGTAGGGAATGTGGGAAGGAAGTGAGAAGAAAGTGGGTCATAACTCAAGTGCTACAAAGAGATTTTTACTACTATTTTTATAGAGTTTTAGTGGGTTTTACAAAATAATTTTTTTTAATTTTTGAGTTGGAGTCTCACTCTGTTGCCCAGACTGGAGTGCAGTGGCTGCTCCCAGCCACCACAGCCTCGACCTTCCAGGCTCTGGCAATCCTTCCACCTCAGCCTTCCAAGTAGCCGGAATTACAGGCATGCCCTACCACGCCCAGTTGATTTTTTGATTTATTGTAGAGATGAGGTCTCACTGCCCAGGCAGGTCTCAAACCCGTGGGCTCAGGCAATCCACTCACCTCAGCCTCCCAAAGCCGTGGGATTACAGGCTGAGCCACTGAGCCCAACTACAAAATAAATATTTATTTATGCATTTTTTACTTTTGTTTATTTATTTTTAGTTTTTTTGTAGAGATGAGATCTCACAATGTTGCCCATGCTGGTCTCAAACCCCTGGGCTCAAGCAGTCCTCCCGCCTTTTCCTCTCAGTGCTGAGATTACAGATGGGAGCCACCGTGTCTGGTGTCAACATCTCTTAAGTTGCTCTATGTACCTTGGAAATTTTAATTATTATATTTTTAAAATAGTTTTACTAGTGAAACTTGTTTGGCAGGGGAGCCATCTTTAGGCTCCTTGCACTGCAATTCTGGATGTAGAAGTCTTTGACTTAGATTTAAAACAAAGAGTCCCATGTACCTTATATTGGATGGCTATGCTTTCAGGGGCTAAGCAAAGTTTTAGTAACTGGATATTTAGACTTGGAATTTGCTTCCCTGAATTTGCTGGAAAACACCAAAATTGAGTGGCAGAAGAAAATCTTGCACATGCTGTACTTTAACTACTCTTAGAGTTTTCAAACTTCATTATTTATATAAACAGAAAAATGTGTCTGATCATTCAAGTGGGTCAAAGCTAGAGAATTTTTCTCGTTACTATCTTGTTTCTTGACCGACAACATACTCTAACTTAGTGGCATCATATAATATGCAAAATGTTAAATAAAAGACTGTTTATCACAAATATAGGTAGAAGTTTGTGTTCTAACAGAGGTGAAGGTTATAATGACTGAGCTATGTGAGGAATCTTACAAGTAAAGTTCGGTTGTAGAAGTAGCAGATGGCCAACTTTGAACCTTTGGACAACAACAAAAAATAATAGCAAGAATATTTGAAAAAATAATTTGGTAAAGTTATTTTCAGAGAAAAAAAATTTGATTTCTCTAGTTAAGGCATAAAGTTTCATATGATACCTTTGATGTAATGCTTCTGCTATGTTTTGGACAAAATCTAAGTAAATATGGACTTTTAACAACTAACATTTGATAATTCCACAAATAATATTTCATACTAATGCTATACATTGACAGAGATAAATACTTCATATTGGCCTAACTGTGAAAGCTGCTTCTAGAGTACATACAATACTACTGCCTGTTATAATGTCTTCCATACATATTTTTGAAGCATATTGTGAAAATACACCATGTACAAAATATGTCCTTGAGGTCAAAGAATGCACTTTTGTAACATATAAAGAAAACAAGTATCTATGGGGTAATTAAATGGTTTTCCTTTAATTGAGAAAGCAAAGAGAGAATCTCACTGTGTGCCACTGAGTTTGGATTGAGACTCTAGATGATTAACTCAAGACCTATTTTAAATATATTTTATTTCCTTCTTTGTGTGCATCAAAAATTAAACTTGTAGAATTTATTAATCTCTTTATATTGGTCAGGCACTCTTCCAAGCTCTTTATAAGAAGTATTCATTAATAGAATCCCTAAGAAATTATGATATTATTTTTATGTTACATTTCAGAAAATCGAGACCCAGAGATTAAGTGATTTACCCAGAATAATTGCTCATAAATAATAATTCTGCAAATACTGCAGTGATTTTAATTTTTGTTATTTAATGATGCAGGCTTTGTTTTCTTCTATTGCAATTGTAAACTATTTTAGGAGAAGATCAAAAAATGAAGAAAGATGCAACTTTATTCAAACTAATTATTATGCACATATTATGTAAACATGTTATGGTTGTTGTATTATTCATTTTATTTATATTTCAACCAACTAGTAATTCTACCAGATAATTTCTGATGGAGTTTGTTGCAATATTATATTGAATGAAGTTTGCTGCTATTCAAGGTGATAGAAACACCACTTTATTCTACTGTTGTTGGTATAAGAAATGTAATTTGTGAACATTTCTTCATTGTGTATTGTGTTTGTGTATATATGCATATATGATATATATGATACGACAATGTAACTTGAATATATAATATTTATATATTTTATTTATACTTAACTAAAGCATATCATACCAGTGATATCTGTCATTACTTGTATCAGAAATTTTACATGAAGAGTGGTATTTGGTTATGCAATCATTTTATAAAATTCATATTTTATATAACATTTGAGGACATTCTAAGTTTTGAAAAATGAAAACACACATGACTTGATATTTGAAACTACAGAGGAGAAATCTGTCTACCTGCTGGCAATAAAATGTCAAAAAAAATTAACCATTGTTTCTTGAGGCAAGCATCATTCTCACCACATCTTGTTCTTCTTCTCGACACTAACAACTCCTTTTACTTCTTAAAGTTTAAAATTATGTTTATTAGAATAATTTAAGAATCTATGACTAAAGAATAACAGTAGGATCAGGAAGAAAATAAGCAAAATTACGCAAACTATAAACATCAAACTATATTCCATTGCCAAGAGGTGTGTGAAAGAATAACTATGCACATACACTGAATGTCTGTGTTTATATTCACATTGTTTAAAAATAGTTTCTATCCCCTCCCTTTTTTTGTACTCGGTTTTCTTTAGTTACATTTATCTTCTTGACCAGTTTCTCATATTCAGGTTAAAAGTGATTTTCAAATGCTGTCCTTAGAACTGTGACTTTTGACATTTAGCCACACGATCATGATCATTGAAACCAAAGAAGGAAAGCTAGTTTATCAAATCCATTTCCATTGGAAAAGAAACAACTAATTTCTGACTTAAAGTTGTATGTCCCCTTTAAAATACTCAAGCAACAATTTTTTTTAAAGAAAGTGTACCAATGGTCATATACTATCTTTAATCTCTTTTTAAAAAGTTCCCTTTCTCACATAATTCCAGTTAGAGCAAAAGCTAAGTAGTTTCGTGTGGCTTAAATGAATAGCTGAAATTGATTATTAATTTGATTTTATTTCTTGAATGTACTATCATTAATTATTTAAAAACTAATCAGGGTAATAAAAAAATTCAAAATAGACACTAGATCCCTTTTAAAAAACATAGTTGTGCCAAATGGAAAGTGTTTATTAAATAGAAGATTATCCATTAATTTATACATGTACTAATTTATCATTTTTGGAATTTGAGATTACTGGATCAGATATGATAATCTCAATTAGAACACTAAGTATTTCAGCCTCCTCTCTCCAATAATTCCTAGACTAACAGGAGTGCTAAGGCAAATATTCAAGTAACTAAATTAGAAGTTTTTAAAGATACACAAGAGTGGCTGAGGTGCTAAAATTTTCAGGCGCTCCTACAAGAAGAAATAATTTTGATACTGTATTATCTAGTAATTCTAGAATTACTGAGCACAAAAAATGAAAATGTTTTGCCAAAAAAGAAAAGGGAAAGAGTGAATAATGCTCAGATAAGTGACTAAAAGTGAGATTGTGAATAATATTGGAATATGTGTACAAAGGAGATATTTAAAGCACATGGCAGATGATTGAATTGACAAAGACTTGCTAGCAGAGGGGAGAGGGCTTCTTAATGAACATTTATGGAGAATATGGCTGTGTAGTGCTTTCTCGACAGTTTACCAAAGACTTTGAGTCTTTAGGTAGTTGGGGCATCATCAATTTTATTGAGGAATGTCATGGTGAAAGGAATAATTTAGGAAGATTTATCTAATAAATATATATCCCATAAACCAGAGGGGAAAACTGCAAACAGGGGAACCAGTTAGGGACTAGATTAAATCACGCTGATATAAGATAAACAAAAGACTACTTGGATATTGTTATAAAAATGCAAAATAAGATGCTAGTTAGATGAGTGAAATTCTGAAAATATCACCAACAGGATTGGGACTGAAGAAATATGAATGTAAAAAAGGATGATGAATAAATAATTTAACAGGTACTCAAGGTAGCCCAAAGAAATTAATATTATGAATCAAAAGAGTTTTTGTATAGAATTTAAGTACTGAATTTTACTACAGCGTGTTTGTTTACAAAATAGACCTAATTAAATTTATTATTGTACATTCACATAATTTATAGGGACATGTTACCTTGTCCTAAAACATTTTTTTAGTGAACAGAGAGAACATAAATCTGCTTTTGAACCTATTAAAGGCACACTTTTATTTATTCATTTCAAAGGTTTAAGCCTTGAAATTTTCCAAGTAATTCCAATATTAGAGTGCAACGTTATATAATAGTTAAGTATAGAACCATACATTTCTTATGTTAACAGTTATTTATGAGTTACTACAATCTTCATTTTAAATGCCCTAATGAGTAAGATTCTTATGGTTTTGCTAATTATTTTCTTCTTTAAAAAAGGCTGTATGTCAAAAGCATTAGTATATTTTTTTCTGCTATGATGGCAATTAATGGTTTTATCACAAATACCCTGTGACTATAACAAGTTCAAATTATTGGTAATTTTTATTTGAGTAAAAATTCTATGGATGACTAAGACAGCATATAGTTACTAGGCTAAGAGGAAACAAGAAATCTTCCAAAATACAAAAAATTATTACAAAAGGTCCTGACCTTGTCGGAGAGGACATTGTCCTATTTTTAAAGATCTCTTAAAACAGAATCCACCTTAGTAGAACACAATCATTCTGAATAAGCCTCACTGTCAGTGTAGGGTAATAGGTTGTCTGAAAAAGAATTTAGTTTCCTCCTACAGCGCCAAAGGAACAAAATTATATTATTTACAGTCATAATCGCAATCAAAAGGAATGTAGTTCAGTCAGGGTCATTCTTTATGGTAATAGAATCCAGGTATATGAAAAATACATTTCCCATTTTTTTTTTTTTAACAATACATCAATTTTTAGGGTGTGTGAGGCAGAATACTAGCAAACTTCTTGGTGGGCCCATTCTGATGAGTTGTAAGATGGGAAAAATCATGTTGAGGTAATAAGTTAAAATTTCCTGGGATGTGAAAGGGGTGATTATTTAGAGATACCATCAGGTCACCTTGCTCATAATTCTCAAGCATGTCTTGGGTGCATAAATTACCAACTCATAGTTCACATTCAACATTATTCACTCTATACTGAGAAAAATGTTGGTTTTTACAAACACTCATGTAAACGAAAAAAAAATTTACAAGACACAGCCTTGAATAATGGAGCTAGGCAGACAAGCAAAAGCAAAAACACTTTCCTCCTATTTCTTGTATTGCCTTTCATTGTAAACATGTGACCCTTATTTCATTTAATGTGTGACCTTTATTTCCCTCTCATGTTTGACTTTGAAAAGGAAAAGTGCTTTGCACTTTGTGGTATTGGAATCATTTAGGATGTTATAGTTCATAAATTCTAAAACATTATATGAAGACTTTTCTATTTTAAAAATCTTGCATCAAATATGTTCCACAATATTTGATTAAAATTAACTAAATACATATACACACATCTATATATAAATTCAATTTTTCTGCCTAAACTTGCAAATGTACTATATAATGTATTTTTGTGTGTGTGTCAAGGGGAGGGTTGCATTAACAATATGAACAGCCGGGCTCGGTGGCTCAGCCTGTAATCCCGTGCCTTTGGGAGGCTGAGGTGAGTGAATTGCCTGAGCCCGCAGGTTCGAGACCCGCCTGGGCAACTTGGTGAGACCTCATCTCTACAATAAATCAAAAAATCAGCCGGGCGTGGTAGCACATGCCTGTAATTCTGGTTACTTGGAAGGCTGAGGCAGAAGGATTGCCGGAGCCCAGCAGATCAAGGCTGCGGTGGCCAGGAGCGGCTACTGCACTCCAGTCTGGGCGACAGAGTGAGACTCCAACTCAAAAAAACAAAACAAAACAAAACAAAAAAAAACAATAGATGAACAATGACAGATTTAAATTAACAATGATTGTTGGATCTTGATACAGTCTCATCATAGTTCATATATAACCTGTTTTTGTTTCCTCTTTTTTTTTCCCCAGTATATTTTCTACCAACACTTCAAAAAGGATATTCGCCTACTCATATCTAACCATATATTTTCTGACTATTCTCTCTGCCTCTCTATATTTCACTCTCATGGTTATTATTTCCTTTTGTACAATTTTATAAGACTTTATTTAGCCTATGCCTACAGTTAAAATACAGGCTTGTGTTTTAGTTGTTTCATCCATATTGTGTATAGCTTCGGTTCATGGACATTGACTACTATATAACATCCACTGTGTTTTTGTACCATTAATAGTCTTTTCCATTTATAGATATTTGAATTTTTTCCAGTTTTTCAAGTGTGTACAATTCTGCTTGAACATTGTTTTGCACATTAGAAATTGGCAAGCATATAGTATTCAAATGTTATATTTTGCTTGTATATTAACATTTTTTCTTAAAACAAATGTTTTAATTTTAAAATTAAACTAATAAAAATGGGTAAAATGTATTTGCTTCTATGAAATAATATGGAGATTATATTTAAAGACAATACATTCTACGTTCGGCTGCATGATGAACTGATGTTTAAATCCAGATTTTTCTGGTGCTAAAACATAAAAAAGCAACTTGAATTAGCTAAAATAGAATAGTGAATCAAGTATACGTCGATTATGAGGACATTGGTATCTTATGGAAATTCCATTGCAACCAGAAATTAAACTCAAATTCTGTCGTGATTTTTTTGGTCTTTTCAAGATGCGCTTTATCCATTTTTCATAACTTATAATTTTTATTGCTTATTTTATCCTATTTAAAAATATATATATGTATATATACATATATATATATATATATTTACTGTGCTCTGAAGTTCACTGAAAGAAGAAAAATGGTCCCTATAAATAATTCCTTTATTGTATATCCTCAGAGTATTCTACTGAGTTGGTATTTTAGTCCTGTTTCTTAGCCCTTCCCACTGTTGAATGGTTGTTGGTTTAGACTGTGTTGGCTGCACACACCCGAGCCAACCAAATGTGTCACAGAGTTTCAGACTCACTATCTTATCATGAGGCTCCTATGGTAGTTGTGTTGGTAGATCTGGCAATTTCAGGTATAAGAGGGAATGAACTATTTTACAAAAAGCAGTAGGGGTGTGCTGAACAGATAAATCAGTCAGCAACGAAGTAAGTCCTGTGCTGAAGCATTACTTGAGCTTCTCAATTAGTTGTTTGTACTGTGTACTAGAGCATCTACATTTAAGTGTATCTATATTTAGACTTATATCTATTTAACCAATTTACTCTGGTAGAGGTGATAACAGGCCATCATCAAATCATAATACATGTCATTCTTCAGAATATTTGGTGACTTTACTTCTTAAATCTTACTATATCGGATGTGCTGTATTGTGAAAAAGAACAAATGATTGTTTCAGAAACCTTGAGAAATTACTTATAGATACCAAATAGGCAAGTATATATTCTCCTAATTTTAGAAGCTTTCATATCATATCTATATAGTAGTAGAACTTCTAAAAATAATTTATAAGAAGTTTCCCTAAGATTAATTTTATTGTATACAATTATATTAAGGGTATTACATAAATTAAAAGAATGTGATATCTCTCATTTTATAAATATTAATGAAATTCATTGTATATGAAAGTGTCATTCTAGCAATAGTCTAAAAATTTTGTAATCAGAGTTAAATACTACATTTTTGTATATGCAATTTCAATTGGGTATATCTGACATACCTGTGTCATTCTACAACAAATTTAACTGATATTGATATTCTGTTTTTCCTAGTATCTGTGTTTTTTAAACAGAAAATAACAGTAATTGACTGTAAGGATTGAACTACACCTCTTTCTTCCAGAGCTTTCTCAAAGTTTTGTCTGTTACTCAACCGATAAATACTGATTTTTAAAGGTGTGTCATTAGAATTGCTATGCCCAGTTTTGATGATGGTAGAAGCCTCAATTATACAAACAAGCTAGTAGAAACTGTATATCAAGCAACTTTCTGTAAGGTGACATTATGAATTTGCAGTGACTACCTTTGAATTACATAACCCCTGCTGCCTTCATTTATTTGAACTTCAGTAGAGGTAAATGGATCAGAAAAGGATAAGGCAAGGAGTAATATACAAGCATCTATCAGGTGGCACACAAGAGATGTAGTGATGGAATTTATGTTGAAATGTGAAGGGGCAGTGGCTATTGCAGTTCAGTTTGTTCGATGTGGCTCTTCCAGGTAGTGGCTGCACGGCTGTATATATACAGAATATTCTAAAACATTGATCTCCTACTGTGTTCTTCCAGACTTGCAGTTTCTTGGTAGTATCTCCAGACATCCCAGTAATAAGTGTGAGGTCAATGAGGAAGTGAGGGTGATGAACTCCAAATTGTTCTTCCCTCTGTAATTAATGCATCCTTTGGTATCCTTGCCTGGTATATGAGAATTCAGTGTGAGAATTTTTTTTTTGTTTTGTTTTTAGGAATAAATATGCTGTTGCTAAAAAAGACCTAAGGAAAATAATTTATTGAAATATTTCCCATTCACCTTAAAACATTTTTTTTTTGTATCTCACATACTTGACAGTAATCAGACTGGAAATAACCAAGGTAAATACAAATACATTTTGAAGTAAACCTTGTGGTTTTAAAGATTATTGTGGGCCGGGCTCAATGGTTCAGCCTGTAATCCCAACACTTTGGGAAGCCGAGGCGAATGGATTGCCTGAGCCCAGGGGTTCGAGACCAGCCCAGGCAACTTGGTGAAACCTCGTCTCTACAATAAATCAAAAATTAGCCAGGCGGGTAACCGCACCTGTAGTTCTGGCTACTTGGAAGGCTGAGGCAGAAGGATCGCTGGAGCCCAGTAGGCCGAGGCTGCGGTGGCCATGAGTGTGCTACTGCACTTTAGCCTGGGCGACAGAGTGAGACTTCAACTCAAAAAAAAAAGAAAAAAAGATCATTGTGTATAAATTACTGAAAGAATGTTTTATAAGCAACTCAAATCAATATCTTTACCTTGTACTTATTTATACATTTCATAAATAATGAAAGAATAAGAAAATGTTAAATAAAATAAAAAAATATTAAAACACACGAAAACTGATCTTGTTTAACAAAATATTTTAGAGACTGAGAAGGATCAGAAGTTGGTTAACAGGTACAAAATTACAGCCAGATAGGAGGAATGAGTTCTAGTGTTCTGTCAGACTATATGGTGACTCCAGTGAACAGTAATTTATTATCTATTTTAAACAGCTACAAAAGAGAATTCTGAATGTTCCAAACACAGAGAAATGATAAATATCTGACGTGATGAATATTTTGATTACCCTGATGTGATAATCATACATTGTATACATGTGTCAAAATATCACTCTGGACCTCATGAATAAGTACAATTTTTATGTGTCAAGAAAAAATAAAATATAATATGATGTAAACAGGAGAAGAAACTTGCAAAGAAAAGCAAAAAAAAACAAAAAAACAAAACTTCTTATCTCACAAACTCAGTTGATGAAATCTGCTCTGGTTCTGAAGTCTTGTTGAGGTAATTTTCCTGCAGTTTATAAGTAACTATGAAGAAGAGCTCAGCACCATAGCCCTGAAGTGCAGGAAATACCATTTGCACAGCCAACACAGAGCAGCAGGTTTCTAGTATATAAATGAGTTGTAAATTAAATGTAAAGGCACAGATGCACATCATCCAGATCGTTTGCAGTGTTTAACTGCTGTAGGAAATCTCTCTCTCTCTCTCTCTCTCTCTCTCTCTCTCTCTCTCTCTCTCTCACACACACACACACACACACACACACGCACACACATTAACAACGGACCTGTAAACCTTTCCCAACTTAAGTCACTTTCTTAGAGAAAGAAGATAGTAGTAGCTCTTATGTGGAGACCACAAGAGGCAAAAATCCAGGCAAAAAAAGGTGAAGAAATTCAGATATGCTGTGGTGTTCTCCTAGAATTTTCCTCAGCTTCACACAAAGGCAGAGGCCAGATGACCATTCATCTGAATTTCATTTGAAACAAAAAGTACTCGAAATATGTAAAAGCTAGAAACCTTTTACTTTTGTTTCATTTGTTTCTTTTACGTTTCTCTTTTTCTCAGGGACAGGAAAACTTTATTTTAAAATAATTTTTCTAAGGAATTTAGCAAAATTACATCAAAATATCAACGATGAAGTAAAGAGGAAAGCTCCAGGTCTTGAAAAACCAGGATTTTCTTTACATCAAAATAGGAAATCATGAGAATTTTTTTAAAAGAAATATTTTTACATGAGAAGGATTTGAAGCAAATATGAAGATGTCGAGAGAACAGAGAAGACAAGGGATGAATAATAACTGATTGTGTCATTGGTAGCCAAATGCAATGGAGAAAAAGATGGAACAAGTTCCTCCAGAATATCCCTTGCATGATAGAAAGTAAACACCAGTGATCTCCTCACCTCCCAGTGACCCCTCACTTTATCAGATATTCATCTCTAGAGAAACCAGGTGTGCAAGACATGACCCAATGCAGGGTCAACCCACTGTGCTCAATCCACTGAGGATAGTAATCACTAGGTTCCCCTGGGTTCAAATGCCTATAACTTCTTTTTCCTAGCCTCCCATCCATACATCTCAAAGATACTATCTGATGGCAGTCCTTAAAGGATGGATCTTTTGGCAGACTTTTTTTTTTTTTTTAAAGGAAGATACAAGTCGGGCTCAGTGGCTCAGCCTGTAATCCCGCGCCTTTAGGAGGCTGAGGTGAGTGGATTGCCTGAGCCCGCGGGTTCGAGACCCGCCCGGGCAACTTGGCAAGACCTCATCTCTACAATAAATCAAAAATGAGCTGGGCGTGGTAGCGCGCGCCTGTAGTTCCAGCTACTTGGAAGGCTGAGGGGAAGGATCACCGGAGCCCAGCAGGTCGAGGCTGCGGTGGCCGGGAGCAGACACTGTACTCCAATCTGGGCGACAGAGTGAGACTATAACTCAATCAATCAATCAATCAATCAGTAAAAAGGAAGATACAAGACCATTGTGTACTCTGGGAATTGTAGAACACAGACCTGGATAACATTTTAAATGACAAGCACTATCAATTTGGAAAGGATTTTAAAAAAGGAGAATTTATGCTTACTTCATAACAAACCAATATTTGTATTCCAAGAAGTTAAAAAAGATTGAAGAGTTAGTAGACACAGAAATGTATTTTTATTGAAAGAATCTGCAAATGATAGATCAACGAGCTTAATGTGAATCAATAAGTAAACCATTTCAAGTGAATATTATTGAGCACTTGGAGAGAGAACTAATGGTTACTAGAAACCAAAATAAATTTAATTATAATTAGTACTGTGGATTAACCTTATTGTAAATTTTATTATGATTAGGAAAATGATAGTCTAACAAGCTATCATAGGGGTTGAATACCTAAAATACAACAAAATTTAAAAGTCTTACTTTATTCTGAAGAAAAATTGACTACCTGCACAGAAATTTAGAAAACCAAAAAGAATATGAAAAATAAAATTATCCAAAAATCACAAACGCAGACATAGCTATTTTTAATATACTGTATGCATTTTCAAGGGTTTTCCCTCTGTTTGTTAGATAATTTATCATGTAAATTGTCTAGACTATTTTAAATACAAATTAACTTTTGGTATCATTTGGTCTTTGTTCTTTTTTTCCTTGCAGCATTGTTTCATAAGCATTTCCCCCTGTCAATAATTTTAAACATTGTAATTATGTCTGTAAAATATTTCATGTATGACACTTTCGTAGTCGTCCATGATTCTTCTGACCATTGAATTTCCCCCAGTTTTTATTTTGCAAATAATATTTTAATTAACATGGTTGTCAATTTATCTGGTTATGTTCTTAAAACATATCTATGAAAGTGAAATGTATGCAGTTTATCTGGTTATGTTCTTAAAACATATCTATGAAAGTGAAATGTATGCAGTATGAATAATTTAAGACATTTGATTCATATTGCCAAATTGCTTTCCAAAGTTTGTAGCCATATTAACTCATATCAGTCATGTATGAAAGTCCCTTTCTAACTGCACACACATTAGCGTTTAGAAGGATATGTTTCTAAACCAGTAATGCACTTGACACAATCTTTAATTAGATGCATATGGAATGTGGTTTGTATGAAAATGTTGACAGAAAGACACAATTTTATGTCTTCTGTGTGAACATAGTGATGATTCAAAATCTCCTAATCCAGGATCTACTCCTGTAGGTTTATGGTGGGAAATATTTTGCAAACAGAGAACACTCCAGTAACTGTATTTTCTTTACATTGGGTATGATATTAGCTAGAAACCTTCAGGTAGATTTTTGTCGTGGAAAATTTAGCTGAAGAAGATACTATCAATATGATTCTTAGTAAACAAGATGTAGCCTAAACAATTTAATCTATGTTTTTCTGAGATAAAACCCAGTACCATGATACAATGACAGTCTATGGGTGACTTGATGTTCTCTCAAAATGATGATCGGAGGTGGTGAGTGCATTAATTGTTCTGGCATCAGCTAGGTGGACAATTCTGGACTCCAAAAGGTAACTTTTAAAAGAGACAGAATGATGGCCCGAAATAATTATTTTAAAAAATTATTCATGTCAAGTTTACCATGTATCTGTTTCTTTTCTTTTTTCTTTTTCTTTTTTTTTGAGTTGGACTCTCACTCTATCGCCCATACTGAGTATAGTGGTATGCTTCCAGCCACCCCAGCCTCCACCTGCTGGGATCCGGCGATCCTTCCGCCTCAGCCTTCCAAGTAGCTGGAATTACAGGCGCGCGCTACCACGCCCAGCTAATTTTTGATTTATTGTAGAGATGAGGTCTCGCCAAGTTGCCCAGGCGGGTCTCGAATCTGCGGGCTCAGGCAATCCACTCACCTCAGCCTCCCAAAGCACAGGATTACAGGCTGAGCCACCGAGCCTGGCTTACCTGTTTCTTTATACTGCTTTACATGTATTCATTTATTTAGTTCCTGAAGATCCCTAAGCAGTATATGTTGTCATTATTTTCATTTTTCTCAGATGAGAATAAGATAAGGAGATTGGATTATATTATTTGCCTCCAACAGCTAGGAATTATGGAGAACAGAATTGAATTCACTCAGTTTGGTGCCAGGGCCTTTATCATTAACCATGTTAGTACCTCCTATGTTCACACTCACCCATGCACACATCTCAAATAGATGACACTTTTTTTTTTAAGAAGGATGTTTTTAACGTGTCTATTACTCATATCAAACACATTCATAACCGTGTGTTTCTTTTATATGTTCTTATGTGTCTGCATTATACCTGGTCCATAATATAGTTTTGCAGGCATGGATTCTGCTGGGCTTAGGAGAGGGAGAGAGGAAGAAAAATCTAACATTTTGTTGTATCAACAAGCTCCTACTCCTCCCTCTCCATTAGAGGAATAGTGACAAAATATGCAATGCCAGAACAAAGTCTCAGAGGGTAAATTCCTCACCTTTTTATTTTGTTTAAATTTATTCCCCTCCCCAATAGAATTCCTCTTCTTTTTTCTCCCATAGTCTGTTTAACCAGGATCCACGCTCCTATTCTTTCTATAACCTCAAGATGGTGTATAAGCTTCTGTACCTAACTGGGAATATGGGTCTTCATTCTAAAGTCTCCCTTATACAATATTGGAAGAGAAGAGAAAGAGAGAGAGATAAAGATACCGATCACTGAGGTAGTGATAGAGATGATAGAGATAAAGAGAGGAAAACAGAGTGAGAGATCCTGGACTCAGTTATGTAAGACAGTAGCTCTCTGTGAGAGTTTTAATTAATGTCAGGTGTGAACTAATTTCCAGAGCCTGTCCTGCTCAAGGGAGGGGAATTACAGAGGCAGAGAGAGTGAGTTGTCTTACATTCTCCTTGTAGTGGAATGAGTGCAAGAATGTCTGCCCATCTCTGCATGATTGGTGTTTAACAATTTAGCCAAATGTCATTTTACTCTGAGTGAGTTAATGCTCTCAAGTCTGTTTCTCCTTCTTCTAGAATTTAAAGTGTGCTTTCAATATATTTCCCCTTTTCCCCTCTCTTTCTCAGGCTCCAAATACTTAAACTTTGTAAGAGCAGTGAAATGAAAATATAAAGCATAACACCACAGAAAGCCAGCAAAAGCCATGCAGTAGTGAACCTTTACTGTGGCAATAAACAGCCCTCAACTCTCAGGGCTTGCCTCAGCAAATATTTACATCTTGCTTCCTTTACAAGGCTGTGAGAGGTTGTGGTTATTCTTACAGTAGCGGGAAAACCTGGAATGGGAAGGAGAGGTGGGAGAGGGCAAGGTCCACAGGGACTTCAGAGTTTGCAAACACATCAAACTTCTGTTTAAATGCTGTGTACACCATCATGTCTTATAGTCCATTGGTCAAATCATGACGCCCCAATCAACAAAGACAAATGGCCAGGGTAGGGGGCCCTTCTACGAGACAGAATAGTAAGTCTGGCCAGAACTTCAGTCCTGAACTACTTCCATATGTTTTATCCATGGTAAAATAAGTTTTCTACAAGGCAGCATTAAGAATGAATTGCCTGCACTGATTTCTTAGCTCTCTGCTGGTGAGGTTTCTCTGTTGTACCAATAGGCTGTTTATCTGATGTCCTGTATAGTTTAGGAGGGACAACAAAGAGCTCCACTAGCACAACCTGGTAACGTCTTCTGACTTGACTCTTCCATCATTTATCTTGGTCTCAGGCAAAGATGTTCGTCAGTGATGACATCCAATTACAAATTTAACTGATGCCTGAAGAGTTTGTGTTCTTTATCGTAAAAATAAAATCTGCCTTCTTCCAAGGCAAAACATGACATTTTATTCATTGCATTATTTTACAGCAGAAGAAAACTTGTAATATGGTCAAAGTTAAAAAAAAATCATTTCCTCCAAACCACGCTGTTTATCTAAAGTTTTCACAAATGTTATTATGTATAATATAAAATGCTATTTATCCTAGTCTTTCTAATTTGCTGATATCATCAAGAACGATTCCCCATTTTATTTTAATCTCACAGACGCATTAAAGCCTTTAAATTGGCATAGAGGTTAGTCTTACTTTCAATTTCTTTTCTATTTTATGCCTCCTCAATATAACCATCAGGTTACAAGTGCTCAGAGCAAGTCCTCTCCAGCAGCTTCATCCACCAAAATTTTGTTGTTACTTCTGTTTATAAAAGTTATGTTGATCCCACTCAAGATCTAGTACTTGATCCAACATTCCAAAGCTTCAGTATATGGGGTATATACAAGTATATATTGGTCAACTTGTAAATTAGAATGAAACCAAATCTCAGAATAAAAAAGCCAATTGCCTCTACTTCTCAATATATATTTTTCCAAGATCAACAGAATCTCTATATTTTTAAATCTTGTACCATCATTTTGGTCAATCTGGAGACTATATCTATTTGTCACCATTAGGTATTCTATCTAACTAAAGTCCCTAATTTTAAAAGAGGCTCCTTGTTCCCCCACATTCATCACCACTGGAAAAACTTTCTCAGGTTTCTCAATAAACTGGAATATTTGGTAATTACCAAAATAGAGATCCTAGAAAAATGTCTGTTGTATGACTTGATCTTATTCATTGGTATTGGGTAGTGCTTCCTAGTCAAAACAAAAACAAATACATGTTTAAACATCTTTTTTGAAATGTTAGTAAAAACTACTTCCCTCTCTTCCAGAGCCTCGTGATGTGATGAGAAGGATGATTTGAAAATATGCCCAGGAGTTCAGCTAGAGAGGCCTGAATAATAAAGTGGGCTGTGGCTGCCCAACTGCCACCTCAAACACTCACACCATTCAGCAGGAAGGATGGGATCCAAAGCCTACTTTTCCCTCTGCCTCTGAAGAGTTTGATAATTGCAGTTATGGTGTTTAGATTTTTGTAGAATTTAAATAATATTTTTAAACATTTGAATTTGGGATAATTTTATTATATTTTCCTTACTTCCTAATGTCCGTTATAATAGTCCAGAAACATGAAGATTTATGATTTTACTTTCCACTTTAAAAATCCATCTTTCTCAATTCTAATGATACTGCTGGAAGACATGAGACTCCTGGATCAGAGAAAAATGATTTTATCATTAGTGACATAGCAAGCAGCATCAGTTTCATCACAGTCAATTCCTCTTGCCTTGAAGTCTTACAGGGTCAATTTCAATGGTCCCAGAGAGATGCCTGCACACACAGTAGGTTACATTACTAGAGATGATTCTGAGCTTAAGGGATGCAATTATTTTATAATGAACAATAAACATGCCTGCCTTTTTCTTTGGAGGAAATACTTATCTCCCAAGGCTGCAAAAAGCCCGACCTTTGTTTCAGAGAGACACACTGTGTCCACATTACTTAAAGAAGCATGAGAGAACCATGAAGGAATTCCTGCAAATAATTTGTTCTAACAAGTAAGAATTTCCATTTCTTTCATAAATGCATAAAATAATATGTACGATAACTCTAAAATTATATGTAAAAATAATTTAATATTTCATTAATTTAATAAATAGAAAAGAAAAACACTCAAATGACAGAAACAGTAAATCATCTACAAAATGAAAGTTTGATATAATACTAAAGCAACTTTTGGTGAGTTATGCAAGTGCTTTTAGCAGCCTGAGATTCCAAGCCCTGTTAAAATTTTTTTTCATTCTTTGCATACAATTTTAGTCCCTTTTTTGAACATGCTTGTAAAACCTGCTTTAAAATTCTTGTGTGATTAACCCCAAATTCTGGATCTACATCTTCCTCCTTATTTGCATGTCTAGAATTTTGGGGAGAAAATTAGACACTATTGAAAAAATTTGTTGTGAGTAAATGTTCTTTTATTATTATGATTGATTATTTCTTATTCTAGTAGCAGTTTCATCTAGATCCCACCTGAAAATAATGTCTCTCCTATGAGATTCAGCATCTAATACTTCTCTGTCTTCTAATGTCTTCCCACTATTTTATTTTTAGGCTAGATTTTGTGTAATTTGGTGGTCAGCCAAGGATTTGAGGAGATAATACATTCTTTTGTCAATTTGTCGGATCTGTGGGTCACCTCTTTTTGTTCTCTTTCTTTCTAGGAATGTCTAATTAATTTCCAACTGCTTTGCTGGTTGTGGATTTTATCCTCTGATAATTCAAGCATATTAGACTTAAGCTTTCTACTGAGCTACACACTACTGAGAAAAAAAAATCTTGTCGGGCACAATTCTTTCTTTCAGAAAATAGATTATATTTTGGTCTCTGACTTCTTTTTTTACCAGACATTGTGTTATGTGTTATGCACATGCATAGTTTAGCTTCAGCCCATTATATGTTGAGTTTTATATTTTAATTTCGAGCCTTGCCCTTTCTGTATTCTCTCTTGTTACAATTTTTCTCTTCCATTTCTAACTGAACCAGCTGCCTTGATTTGGTTGGTTGGTTGTTATTGTTATCAATTGTTTGTTTGTTTGTTTGTTGGCACTTAAGTAAACAAGACTGTGGGTTTCCGCTTTAATTCTCACCTCCAAAGCCACAGGAAGATGGTAATGCACTCAGGCTACGAAAACTCAAATTCGGACTAAAATTCAAATTTTTACCCCTGCCAATTGCAGTTTTTTGCAAACAAATTTTTACCTTCTTATTTCTTCATTTCTGGTACTTCAAGCAGAATTCAGCCAGTTTTCATAATTATTATCTTCAATGAGATCCAGTGAATATTTTCTCTGTCAACATCACTGAAGTTTTTTAAAACTTGAATCTTAATGCATTTCTACAGATTATTAAATAAGATTCACTGTAAACTGTTGTTTTATTATTCATTGATTTTATATATTTTTAAATCTTAAGAACGCTTAAGCATATATGTGTGTCTATACATACATACATAAGAAAATATACAAGTTTATATTTATTTATTTATGCATTTATGTATGTATGTATTTATTTATTTATTTTGAGTTGGGGTCTCACTCTGTTGCCTAGACTGGAGTGCAGTGGCTGCTCCCGGCCACCGCAGCCTCGACCTGCTGGGCTCCAACGATCTTTCTGCCTCAGCCTTCCAAGGAGCTGGAACTACAGGCGCATGCTACCACGTCCGGCTAATTTTTTGATTTATTGTAGAGATGAGGTCTCACCAAGTTGCCCAGGCGGGTCTCGAACCCACGGACTCAGGCAATCCACTCACCTCAGCCTCCCAAAGCGCGGGATTACAGGCTGAGCCACCGAGCCCTGTGTCTTTATTTTTATTATAAAGATGTGGGGTACGATCCAGGGTTAGGTATACAAACGTTGAATATGCATTTATGTACATTTATAAGTATATTGACTTAGCAGAAAAATTGTAACTTTTGTTAACTTTCTGAATTAAGTTAAGTCATACATTGTCTACTGAATATACTTTTTCATGTAGTGTTCTATTTTTTTCTGTGTCTGTATATGGAAGACTTCAAAGTTTTGCTTTTATTTTCCCATTTTGGGAGAGTTTTTAATGTTTGGGAGAAGTAAATCAGCTTTTTACTTTGTTTCATCTGTTGCTATCTTTATTAACTAATGGTGATGGGCCTATTGAAAACTAGAGATTGCCATGGGATAGTAACTAGGAACTGAAAGCTGTATGGTAGTTAAAAATCCATAAGCTCAAATTCAAATTCAACTGATTTTCACTTTTATCTTAAAGGTATGATCTTACTCTTTTGGTCATTTTGCAATTATTCAGCCTCAAAATTCCACATTTTTACTAAATGGAACTCAAGATTTTTGACCTGCATATAAAGAAAAATTTATTTATGTTTTAAATTAAAACTTAAATAAGCTTCTTGGAGGAAAAAAAAAACCCAAAAAACTTCTAACTTTGTAAATAAGACTTCAAGCTCCCTATCACAGTGTTTTGCTCCTAGTGGGAACTTAATACCTTTTGACTACTACTGAAATGTGCTCGGCATATTGAAAACCAAAACAAAACTTTTGTACTATAGATATGTACTGAAAAGGAAACTGACAGTACTAGAACAGAAAATGCAAAATCAAAACTTAAAAAGCCTTGGGAAAGGGTGTCCAAGTTGAGGGAAATGTGAAATGATTATTCTGCTGAAGTCATTTCTATGATGATAATACCTTTATTTTATTTCTTAATTTAGCTAAATATATTAAAACTTGTTTATATTGTTAAAGGTATAAGTAAATTAAATTAATTTTTTGAATTTATAATTTTATTACAAATATTTGTTAAAATTCATTTTGTTTTTTCAAAACTGTAAGGTTTAAGAAAAATGGGATATGAAATACAAATGCAGTTTTATTTTGCATGGTCATGTTACCGAAATATATAACTCTAATAACATAATAAAATCCACACTGATTTATATGTATATAATGTCTTCTTTGAGAGTGTGACCGATTGAGTCTTTTAACATCTTTCTTATGGAAAGAGTAGAGAGAGTTGGGTAAGAAAGAAATGTAAATCGTTATTACCTGCTGAACTCTTTATTTAACAATCAATTTACTTAATTTTGATGTAATGTTGGCCCCACTGACTCTTTCAGAAATGATTTGTATAAACTAATTAGAGTGATAACTTAGGTTAGAAAATGAAGTATATTTATTCAGCATTAACATATATATCAGTGAGAAAATCTGAATAAAATGGTTTTGGAATTCATTTCAAGAAAACCAGTAACAAAAAGACATAGGATCAAGATTGATAAATAAGAAAATTTGTTATTAAAAATGTTAATTATTTTATTTATAGGTCAAAGTGAATGTATAAATCAATAACAAAAAACCTATTACCACAAAAATATTATTGGTAAATATGAACTATAAATACATAGGTTTTTTAATCTATCTATTTCTCTATTATACCACTTGCTTATGTGAACATTAACATCTTCATGTGTAATACCCAGCCATTGTAAAGGATCAATCAATTTTAGCTAAATAATTGGTTCAAAATTATCATAATTAAGATTCTTTGTCTAGGAGTTGCAGGAGAAATTCAATTTTCAATATTTTGAGATAAAAGGAACCAATTAGAATATTGTGTTCTCAATATATAATCTAGGTAAAACAAACAAAAATAGACTAGCCCTTTTGATGTGTCAAATGGACATTATAAAGGAATACTGGCATATACTGCAGGAATATCTTCTGAATCAAGTTTCTCCAACTTGAGGCACTTATAATCACAGAGCTTTAATTTCAGTTAAGAAGTCAGTAATTCTTCTGTAGCTGGAGGTTCCCTCATCACTGTTTGGAGGTAAATACAAAGCATCTCCACAGTAAGAGCAAAAATAAGATTAAGATTCTGCTGATTTGGGCAATGTCTGGAATGTGGAAATAATTTGTATATTTTTCAAAATGTTTGGCATTTTTCAGACACAACCATGCTGTGAATTTAAATTTACAACTCTATGGAATGCTGATTGAAATATAATGTCTGTGCAGAGGGCAGCTTTTGAATTGGCTGTCAAGTATGCCAGCTTTTAGTTATGTGCATTTTTGTGAACTACTCTTCTGTTGAGTATGAGTTGGACCCAGTGTCTATTAGCAAACAGAATATGGCGAAAAATGGGATGCCACTTCCAAGATTAGGTTAAATGGATGGTTACTTTCATCTCCCTTGCATACTCTCACTGTTATTTCTCTCACCTGATTTGATGAAACCTGCTATCATGTTATGAGCTGCCCCTGTGGAGAGCCGAGCATAACAAGAGACTGTGGATGACCTCCAGTTCAAAGGTGGTGACGAACTGAGGCCCTTAGTCCAATGGCATGGAAAGAATTGAATCTTGTCAACATTCATATACATGACATTGAAATCAGATCTCACCTTCCCCTCCCCGATCTAGACTTGATAGGACAGCCACCCTAGTCAACAATTTGATTGTAGTCCTGTAAGAGACCTGGAGGACCTGATTAAGTTGTACAAAGACACCTGACCCCCAGAAATTATGAAGTTGCTAATACTATTGTTTTGAATTATGTGCTATATAACAAGGGATAGTTGATATGACAGCTATGAGATTCTCAACAAGTTTAGCAAAAATAATTAACTAGTTTTTCGTTTAAGGTATCTGTCATGATGAATGTTAGAAACACCCCCAAAAAATCTATAATGAGTGTATTAGAGGTATATAAATATTCACATAGAATATGTAGGTATTAACTAATTGTTCTGTAGCTTATAGATATAACTTTGGATGATGCATTAATAACTTTGTTCACTCAATATAAGTAACACATTTTTAATGTTTTAAATGGAATAAAATGTTTTAATTCTGAAGATGTCTTTTATTTCAATGAGACACACTAAAACCATTTAATTTTATATTTATATTGTGAGAGGGTCTGCCATGGATTTTCTTAAGTGTCCCTGATATTAGAACTATATTTCCAAATTAATGGATTTACAACCTGTGGTGAGAAACTACAAAACCCAGGTTAATTGCTTATTTTTTTCCAAGTTGCTACAGATACTTTATGACATCTATTTGTAAAATACTTATAATTAATTCTCCTGATTGTCATGTCAGTGCTCTTCAAATACAAGTTGTCTCAAAACAATAGTAACAGAAAAGTAGGAATACCTTCAGGGATAACCCTAACTCTAACAGCTATATAATTTCAAACAAGAAAAATATGCAGCATCTTAGAACCAAAAAGTTATGTTTTTATTTCTCTCAAGAGAATTAACTCAGACTATCAATTGTTCTCTATTGTTTCTTTTTGATCCTTTTGAAGTAATTATTCTAGAGATAATGGGTATGCTGAAAACACTGAAACATTTTAAAGTTTATTTTAAAATCGAGCACAGGCCCCAATCTGAATATAGCTTTTATATGTATAATACAATGCTACTAAAATAAATACTAAATAAAGAATGCCTCTGCATATGACTCGATCTTTAACATGGGCTATATTATAAACCAGTCAGTAACCAATACATTTTTGAAATTTTAATAAATGTAAAGGTGTTTATTCCTTCTATAGCCCTTTTATTCTGGATTAAGACTGTCTTCACAGTTGGAAGAATGTTGTTTATTTTGAGAAGCTTCTGACATTCCATCATTTCTTTTAATCTTTGAACTCAGAAGTCAAGACTTCTGAAGTTTAAAAGATGGCTCCTTAAACCCCAAGGGAAGAATAAAACTTCTTGAAAAGCAGCAGATTCTAAAGTAGAATCTTCTTGCTTTTAAAAAGGAAATCACAAACTGTTAAATAGAAAATCTAGAGCTTATATAAACTCGACTGTACCCCACAGTTCTTGTCAACTAATGAAGGGAACAATAGGAAAACCAAGAGTGAAGTAAGGATAGTTTATTAAACATAGTTCCGATCATAGAAAATCAAAGGTAATTCAGAAGCTGAAAAACTCAAAAAGGCAGGAATTTAACACAAATAATTTTAGGAAAGAGAATTTAGCAGCATACATTTGAATCTATGTACTTTTCTTCATTCTTTTCATTATGAATCCCTTGTCAATATGCACAAGAGTCTGTTGTGGTTATACACAATAATTATCTCCTATTTTAACTAGGAATACTTTTAACAAAAACGTACTCAACAGCCATTTTATAAAACAGGCAAATTGGTGCTCCTTTAGAAATACCTTCTACTAGAAGGAACATTACATTTCCACTTAGAATAGTATGGAAAACTCAATACAAATAGACTCTGAATAAAAAGACATTTTTACTGCATTGCCAGGCTTTTAGAAAGAAATGAAAATTGCAAAAGAATAAATGAAAAAAAATTTTACAAAAAAACACTCAAAAGTAGACATAATCTCAAAGCTGATACTAAATGTGATACATCAACTCTATTATATGGATACTGCAAAGAAGGCAAAACCAAAGAAAGTTGGCAAACCTGAGAACTCTACCCAATGCTTGGAATCTGGAAAATGGCTGGAGTGGTTCTAGGTTATTGTTTCCCTACAAAGATGCAGCTGCAAAATCTATTAATTTTTGCATTACAATTACCCTACATTTAAGTTTCCAGGTTTTCTGTAGATGAATATCATTCAAATAAATGTTCAAAATCAAAGAATACAAAAAAAGAGACAGTCATTATGAATAATAGCCCACAGGGGAAAAAAATAACATTTTTAATCTTAAACACATTAGTTGCTCAAATGAATAGAGAATATTAAACTAGTAAGCAATATTTGAAGTAGAAAAAGAATATAATAAAAATAATAAACAAATAACTATATTTCAAAAATCACATTAAAATCAGAGTTTCAAATTTGAAAATATGTATAATTGCTAAAACAAAACAAAATAAATGAGACTAAAACAAAAATAGTAATAACTACCTTGATAGAATTTTTACTGGTCATATTGGGGTTGATGTGAACATCAGAGAGAATAATGATGATGGGAAAAATAGGGTTAATAGGAGGTTTGTAACTTATTTCGTTCCCACCAGTGACACTTAAGCAAACAAATGACCTTAGCAGACAGGTAAATTTGCTAATCACTTTAATCAGATTTCCTTGTTTTAATGATTTACTGGTTTTTCTTCTTTTTTTTTTTTAAATGCCCTTATTTATAACATATAAATTATCATATAGACCTAATCTGTCACAATTGCTTACTTGAAAAAAAAAAAAAAGGAAATATTTTTGGATAGAGTATGTAAAATGTGGAATTATTTCCTTCCTTTCAAATTCCAGCTAGTTTGTCTTCTGTTTTGACCAATAAAAAGAGGTAGACGTGACCCTGTGCCAACCCCAGTTGGCAAGAGAAGCCATGCAGACAGGAGATGATATTGAAGATAATGTGGAGAGAAAAGTCATGTGGGGAGAGTTGCCATGTTATTCAGTAGCAGGGAGGCCTCAGACATAAGAGAAGACTTCCAGGATTTTTTAATTTTTTTAATCCCAATTTAGCACTTATATAGATGCGGCCACATGAGTAATTCCAGCTGATACTATGTGAGACAAACAACCAAACAGACAAAAAATATTCAGTAAAGCTCTTACATTTTGATATAATAGGCCATTTTGTTGTTTTAAGGCACTATTCTTTGATGTGATTTTTAAATTTTATTTTATTATAGAGTTGGGGGTACAAGTAAGTATTCATGACACAAGTAGGCTGCATGCATGTGAAGTTTGGACCTCACCTGGTAAGTAGGGGGTACTTTTTGTGTTGTTACATGCCCCCTTTGTGTTATAACATACTGATCCCTCCTTTTTGGTAATGTGATTAATGTTCAGGTCCCACTTATGAGTGAGAACATGTGGTATTCAGTTCTATGTTTCTGTGATGGATCACTAAGTATGATGGTCTCCAATACCATCCAATGTGCTGCAAAGTCCATTATTTTATTCTTTTTCATGGCTGTGTAATACTCCATCATGTGGATGTACCACTTTCTTTTAATACTTCCCACTTTTGATAGACAGTAGAATTGGCTCCATGTTTTTGCTATTGGATAGTGCTCTAATAAACTTCACAGGGAGTGGTTTTTTGGTAGAAAAATTTATGTTCTTCAGGGTATATTCCCAGGAGTTGAATTGCTAGATTGTATGGAAGGTCAATTTTTAGTTCTTTTAAGAATCACCACACTGTTTTCCATAGAGGCTGAACTAGCCAGCACCCCCTCTAATGGTATAGAAACATTCCTTTTTCTCTGCACCTGTACCAGCATCTGATTTTTGATTTTTTGGTGATGACGTCCTTGCTGGAATTCAGTGGTATCTCATCATAGTTTTGATTTGCATTTCTATAATGACTAGTGAGGCTGTATTTTTTCCTGTGTATGATGGCTGCTTGCATGTCTTCTTTTGGAAAGTGTGTATTCATGTCCTTTGCTCACATTTTAATAAGGCTGTTGGTTTTTTCCCTTTCAGTTCGTTTGAGTTCGTTGTAGATCCTGGATATTAGGCCCTTGTCAGACATATAATTTATAAATATTTTTTCTCATTCTGTGGGTTGTTTCCCTACTCTCCTGATGATTTTATGCAAAAGCTTTTCAGTTTGATGAAGTCCCACTTCTCTGTCTTAGCTTTTATGGCATTCACTTTTGGGGAACTGTTTAAGAATTTATTGCTTACTTCAATGTACATAAAAGTGTTTCCTGTGTTTTCTTCTAGGGTTCTTATAGCTTGAGGTTTTGAATTTAGGTTTTGATCCATTTTTGTATATGGTGATAAGTGGAGGTCCAATTTCATATAGCAACAAAAAAAGAGCATGAATAGCCAAAATAATCCTCACCAAAAGGAGCAAAGCAGGGGGTATCACACTTCCAGATTTTAAACCTTACTACAAAGCTACAGTAGCTAAAACATCCTGGTATTTGTGTAAGAAAAGGCGCATAGATCAATGGAACAAGACAGAGATCCAGAAGCAAAAAATTCGATCTCTCAACCAACTCATCTTCAATAAAGCTACCCATAACAACCACTGGGAAAAGGAGAACATATTTAGCAGATGATGCTGGAAAAACCACCTGAAGTGTTTGTTTTGTACAAATAGATAAAGAGGCTGATGATACACAAATATAGAATCTTAATGGCAAGAAAGAAAACTGTAAGACTATGAAGTACAGTAAACAAATAGATTCTCTATTGGAGCAATAAGCTTTAAGAAGAAATGGTGATCTGATTAATTGCTAAACTTGTAAGTGAAGCTAAAAAAATCCTCATCGTTACCAAAAAATGATAGTGTCTAATTAATGGAGCCTAAAAGTGGTAGAACTTGAGTGGTAAAGAACAATACAAAGTAAAAGAGGAAGAGTATGTCCTGAGATAGTGTTCTAAGGAACTTGCTACTCAAGAGAGCCATGTTTTTCAAAAATCAACTAATGTGTATCACAATGAATATTTGAGACAAAATTAGAAGAATCAATATTCAAAAATGAAAAGTTTACATAACTTCCAAACTGCAATTCACTAAAAAAAAAAAAAACCCACAGAAAAACAAATTTTAAAAAAGCAATAGACGTCTCTTTAAAGCAGCAAGAAAAATGGAAAATATGCAGAATAAAGCATGAGTTCAGATTTATTACTGAACACAATAAATGTAAATATTCTACGTTTACAGAAAATTATCAGAATGCGTTTTTAAATGATTATTTATAGACAAGCACAGTGGCTAATGCCTATAAGGCCAGCACTTTGGGAGACCAAGACAGGAGTTTGAGACCAGGGATTTAAGACCAGACTGGACAACATAATGAAAACTTGTCTCCACAAAATATTACAAAAAAAGTTATCCAGGCATGGGGCGTAGTAGTGTGCAAGCTACTTTGGAGGCTTAGGCGAAGGATTGCCTGAGCCCAGAAGCTAGAGACTGTAGTGAGCCATGACTGTGCCATTACATTCCAGCTTGGTCGACACAGTGAGACCTTGTCTCAAAATAAATACACAAATAAATAAAAGTTAAAAAATAAAAGATTGGTTATAGGTTGTTTATAAAAAACACATTTCATATCAATTGCATGAAATTGGAAACCAATGGAAAAGAAAAGGATATACAAGTGAAGACTAGCTAAAAATATTAAGTGCTTATGTTGAATTTTCAATTAACCTAAAGTTATAACATCATAAACACATAAAACTAGAAAAATATCCTGAAAATATATAAAATTAAAATGGATAAAACCTCAAGAAGAAATTTAGACATATAAGTATAAAGATTTTAACTTATTTCTTTCAAACATATCTTAAAAAGTAGGTACAAATGTAAAATACATTCACTAGCTTGGTTTATGAGACATTCATACAAATAATCAGCGCCCTGGGTCAATAATTAGTATATATATTATATACATATATTGCATGCTGATTAAATACCAATTATATATGATATATATTATTAGTGTGTGTATTTATATTTCCTCTTTTCAAGCACATATAGAACACTCATGAGAATTGGGCATATTTTAGCCTATAAAAATAAATTTTAATAAACTATCAATATCAGTTGAATGTAAGTTCTATGAAGGAAAGGAATTTTGTCTCTGATTCACTAGCATATGTGCAGGACAAAGATAAGTACCTGCCATTGTAGTAAACATTCAAGAGCTGATCAGTAACCCAGTCTAGAGCAAACGACTATATTCATGATGACACAATTTTTAAAAGTCTACAAAAAAAAGTATAACTCAGCAGCAAATTGCTTAATAGTATTTGCACATGTGATAAAAACTTTTTAAAGGTTTTAAAATAGCAATAGAATGGAAAACAATCATTTAGAATGATAATTAACTCCACGTGCTTACAGATAATTGTACTGCTATTAGAAATACTCTATTTTTTGGGTGATAAATTCAAAGTATTTATTTTGCTATTATGCATCATATTTTTTAAACATGCACATTATTCTTTATAAAATAGATATTGTCACATAATTTTAAAAGAAAGAGACATGAAAAGTCATGAGCTTTGGAAACATAGAAAAGTGAATCCTGGCTCTACTTACTATGTGACATGAATTTGCTATACCAACACAAGAGACACTGTCATAATTAACTGAGACAACATGTATAGATTGCTCAGTAAATAACTTAGAAATTATATTTTATGTATCCATATAGATATCCATATCATGTTCACAGAGAATGGTCAAGTACTAGTGTCATCCTCTTGGAACTAAATAAATTCCCTTTGTTAATTGTGGTGAATACATATACCTCTGTAGTAAATATATGTACCTCTTTATCTACTGGTCACACATATTTCCCATGGACTAGAATAAAGACGTGAAAAGACTTCACAGGATAGTTATATATATATATTTTAAAGACCCAGTGTTAGGGGATAAAGATAGTTTTCTGTCTGGGTTTTATGTGTACCTTCCAGCCCTGTCTGTGCATATTGTACCTGATAGGTGATTTTTCTTTTCTTTTTTTTTTTTGAGTTGGGGTCTCACTCTGTCGCCCAGACTGGAGTGCAGTGGCCGCTCCCAGCCACCACAGCCTCGACCCGCTGGGCTCTGGTGATCCTTGCATCTCAGCCTTCCGAGTAGCTGGAATTACAGGCGCGCGCTACCACGCCCGGCTGATTTTTTGATTTATTGTAGAGATGAGGTCTCGCCGGCCCAGGCGGGTCTTGAACCTGCAGGCTCAGGCAATCCACTCACCTCAGCCTCCCAAAGGCTCAGGATTACAGGCTAAGGCACCGAACCCGGCTGGTAGGTGATTTTTCATCCCTCCACCCCTTCCTCTTTCCCCTTCTGAGTCTCCAGTGTCCATTATACCATGTTCTATCTTTGTGGATCCCTGGTTTAGCACCAACTTACAAGTGAGAACATGTGGTGTTTGCTTTTCTGTTCCTCAGTTAGTTCACTTAAGTTGATATTCTCCAATTCCATCCAAGTGGCTTTTTAGTGGTTGGATAGTATTTTAGTGTATATATACCACACTTTCTTTATCCATTGATCACTTGATGGGCATCTTTGCAATTGCAAATTGTGCTGTAATGAACGTACAGGTTAAGGTGTCTTTTTTATAGAATGGCTGCTTTCCTTTGGGGTGGATACCTAGTAGTGGAATTGCTGGATCAAATGGTAGATCTACTTTTGTTCTCCATACTGCTTTCCATGGAGGCTGTATTTATTTACATTCCCACTAGCAGTATTTAAACATTCTCTTTTCTCTGCATCCTTGCTAGCATCTATTTTTTATTTGTAATAATGCCATTCTGTCTGGTATAAGGTAATATTTTGTTGTGGTTTGGATTTGCATTTCCCTGATTAGTGATGTTGAGCATTTTTTCATGTTTGTTGGCCATTTGTATATCTTTTTGAGAGATTTTAGTTCATATCATTTGCTCACATTTAGTAGGGTTATTTGCTTTTTTTCTGCTGACTTGTTTAGTCTCTTTGTAGACTCTGCATATAAGTCCTTTCTCAGATGTATAATTTGTGGATATCTTTTCCCATTCTGTAGGTTGCCTGTTTGCTCTGTTGATTTAATATACTGTGCAGAGGCCGGGTCAGCCTGTCATCCCAGCACATTGGGAGATCGAGGCGAGTGGATTGCCTGAGCCTAGGGGTTTGAGATCCACCCGGGCAACTTGGCGAGACCTTGTCTCTACAACAAATCAAAAATTAGCTGGGCGTGGTAGTGTGCACCGGTAATTCCAGCTACTTGGAAGGTTGCGGTGGAAGGATCACCAGAGCTCAGCAGGTCGAGGGTGTGGTGGTCGGGAGCATGCTATTGTCCTCCAGCTTGGGTGACAGAGTGAGACTCTAACTCAAAAAGAAGAAAAATTAAAAAAAAAATTACTGCGCAGAAACTTTTCAGTTTAATCCCACTAATTTATTTTTGTTTTCGTTGCATTTACTTTTGGGGTTTTAGCCACGCATCTTTTGCTTAGGCCGATGCCCAGAAGAGTTTTTTCAAGGTTTTTTCCTAGCATTTTTATGGATTTATGTCTCACATTTAAGTCTTTAATACATCTAGAGTTAATTTTTGTATATAATGAGAGCTAGGGATCAAGTTTCACTTTTCTGCATTTTACTATCCAATTTTCCTCACATTATTTATTGAATAGGATGTTCTTTCCCCAGTGTATGTTTTTTGCTTGCTTTGTTGAAGATCAGTCTGTTGTAGGTACTTAGACTTATGTCTGAATTCTCTGTTTTGTTCCAGTGATCTGTGTATCTGTTCCTATATCAGTACCATACTGTTTTGGTTACTACAGGATTGTAGTATAATTTGAAGTCAGGCAATGTTATGCCTCCAGCTTTATTCTTTTTGCTTAGGTACTTTGGCTAATCTGTCTCTTTTTTAAAATTCAGTATTCATTTTAGCATTGTGTTTTCTAATTCTTTGAAAAATAATTGTTTGATAAGGATTGTGTTGAATCTGTAGATTACTTTGAGTAATATGGTCATTATAACAATATTGATTCTTCCAATCCATGAGCATGGGATGTTTCTCCATTTGTTTGTATCCTCTATAATTTATTTCATCAAAGTTCTGTAGTTCTTTTTTTTAGAGAGTTTTCAGCTCTTTGATTAAATATACTCCTAGATTTTTAAATTTTTGGCTGCTATTGGAAATGGAATTGAGTTAATGATTTGACCTCAGTCTGCTTGCTATCAATGTATAGCAGCGTTACTGATTTGTGGGTATAGATTTTGTACCCTGAAATTTTACCAAATTAACTTATTAAGTGCAGGAGTCTTTAGGAGGAGTCTCTAGGAGACTCTAGATATAAGATAGTATTATCATTTGTGTGTGTGTGTGTGTGTGTGTGTGTGTGTGTGTGTGTTAGGATCTCACTCTGTCACCTAGACTAAAGTGCAGTAGCACAATGACAGCTCATTGCAGTCTCTATCCCCTAGACTCAGGCAATACTACTGCCTCAGCCTCTTGAGTAGCTGAGACTATGTGTGCCATCATGCCCCACTAATTATGTATGTAGGTATGTATGTGTGTATTTAGAGATGAGTGTTCACTATATTGCTTAAGCTGGTCTTGAACACCAGTGTTCAAGTGATCCTCCCCCCTTGGCCTTCCAAAGTGCTGGAATTACAAGTGTAAGCCCCAGGGCCAAGTCTGGAATATAGAGGTCACAAAACCTATGTCATTTAGTTAAGGTCAGAATCCAGGCTTTCTTCTGTATTCCAGTTCTCATTGCCATAAAATATTCAATAAATAGTTAGAATTTTCAAGATGTATTGGTCAATACCTAAATTAACAATTTAGTCATAAGAACTACTTCTTATGTTCAGTAGATCTGTTTTTCCCTGGTAGTTTTCTGAATTTTTGAAAGCACTGAACAATCTATTCTATAAGCCAGTATCTCTACCTTCAAACATATCTCAAATGCTTATAGTACGATGCCATATGTAGCATAAAGGATAAATTCTAATTAATTATTTCTGCTCTCAGTTTTTCTAGTTTTCATATAATTACTATGAAAATAATTAGAAACATGCTTACATCTCTACTCACCAGATCTGACATTAGCGTTCCACAGACACTGAAGAAGTCACAATATCAATATTCTCAATAGTTCCAGTAGCTTGTTTAGTAATTGGAGCTACCTTAAAGCACACTAGAGAACAAAATATGGAAAAGATCAAGTCAAAGCACAGGAGGAAAAATAACACGGAAAGTTAAAATGAAACACTACAATGTTGTGTTTAAGAGATTTTTCAATGATCCAAGGCTGCATTAGTTGAAAAGCTTGTTGTAATGCTGCCCTTGAAATGTAAAGCGCATCATTTTGCTGGCATACTTTTTTTTTAAACTGTCAAACATGTCAAGGATTAGGGTCGGTTGGCAGCTTAAAAGCCTCAACCAAAGTTAACAGAATCTCCCCCCCCATTTGTTCAAGCAAAAGATGTAGATCCTTGATAAATGTCTTTATCTATTCCCAGCTTGTGTTATCATTATTGACTCTCTACTTTATAGAAGAGAACATAAATTTCAAGATGACCTTACATGTGTTGTACAAAAAATACCTTATTTCTTTTTATTTTTTATCAGTATTTCAAAAAAGATTGATAGACTAGTTGTGAGGGTAAAGTTTAATGATTGTTTCTTAGATTCTATAGTTACAGAACATTCTGAGCACAGCATAGCACAAATTGGGAAAGAATGAGAGAAAAGTGTTAATTTAGGTAAATTCTGAAGAGACCAAAAAACTGAAACCTGGAGAGAGCCCTGCAATTCTATTTAAGGAGGGAGTGCATTGCAAAAGAAATATTCCAAACTTTGAAATAAAACCAATTTCAGTTCAATTCTCAACTCTGTCACTTAGCTCTGTGGACTTGGCATATTACTCAGTGCTTGTGAAGCTCAATTTCCTCATTTATAAAACATGATTAATAATGGCCACCTCTAAAAATTTTATAAATATTAAATGAGAAATTCTATGTAAATCCTTTAAGTCAATTCTGGGCACATAGTAGGTGTATTTATTAGGACACAGTCTAAGCTGTTAAGGCAGAAATTTTTAAAAAAATACAATGCCTCACATAATTGACTACATATTTCTATTTCATATGATAGCCTTATGAGTAAGAGGTCCAGAGAGGGTAGGGAGCTCTGCTTAGCAAGTAATTCAAGAACAAACATGCGTTCCTTTCATCTTGTGGCATTGCTATTAATACCACCTCGGGTGTTACATTGCATATTCAAACCTGACTCTGACAGAGTATCAGTCAAGGCTTCAGAATTCATTGGCATATTTTAAATGAGTTTTGTAAGGGACAACTTACAGCAGCAAGAACAGGTTAAAGGAAACAAAAATGATTTGGGGAAACATGTAAGAGGAGGGTCACAACAGGGAACCTTGAGCAACTTGCCTGAAGGGACAAGATGAGAAAATGGTTACCAGATTCTGTGAGAAAAGCCTGTCCAATGGGAGCTGCGATCTTTGGTGGTGTGAGCAGCCAACATACTATAGTCATGCAGTGAATGGAACCAGAGAGGTGAATACCTGACTTCCTTCTTCCTCCACCCTCTGACACCCTGCCCGTGTGTCCCAGTGGAGGACACATTCGGCATTTTTCAGTACAAGAAACCTGTGGATGTTGTTCTTGAAATCAACTTCTCAGAGTCCAGAGTGTAATAAATGGGTAAAGAGAAAAAACATGTAATGCATAAGTCATTACTCTTCTTCATCAGAAGCCGTTTTTGTCATGTTTTCTGGATAAAAAAAATATGTATCCACACAATGGACAACAAACAAAGTCCCATCAGATATTACATCATCAAAGATTAATGTCGATTTTATCTCAGTCTGACCTGACAACAAACTTCAGCTACTATCATCACTTATTATAGAAGGTAAGGGAGGAAAAGAAGGAAAATGAGGAATGAATTACTGTAATATAAATCATAGCTTCAATAGGCTCTGCTCCCTATTCCGTGTTTCTTTTACCCTCTGCTATTACCTTAGCTGGACTAGATTCTTTATGTGATTGGTTAACCCAAATCATTTTCGAATTATCTATTGGTCTTGTTTTCATTGGTTTTCTATGAATTAAAAAGAAAGAAGAAGTATCTTGGTGAATATCCTTTGTTCCACGTAGTTAATTATCCTTGACCCGCTGTTTTGCCCCAAATTTTTATTCAGTGATTGAGATCATACGTTTCAGACATTGGAGAGACCACTGTTCTTCTGGAGAAGAAGCTTGAGGAGACCAAATTCATCACCTTCTAAACCCAGGACCATTTAACAACACTAAATTTACTGGCAAAAGTGTTTCTTTCTTGGGTACTGGAACTTTCAAATGAACTGAGGTCTTAGTGATAGAAAGCAAAAACTTTTCCAGTAGTTTATTTGAAATAATAATGATAGAAGACATTTCCACTGCCTCTGCCCATTTGGTTATGGGAAAGAAGGCAAACTTTTAAGGTGTTGTCTATAAGCGCATCCTATAGATTGGCAGTAGCAAGATACTGCCAGGGGAGCGGGGCAGGGAGGGACACAACTCCAATAAGTGTTGTCTCAAACCAAGCAAAGTGGGGACCAAAGGGAGGTCCTAACTTTACCTGTACGATGACCTCTTTTATACCTAACCCTTAATTGTATACCACATCTTTAAATTAAAAAAGAGCCTCCTATAAGGACCTTCAGAAAGTCAATCTACCATTTTAAAAAGACGGTTACTTCTGGGTGACAGGGTATGAGGAAATGTCAACTAATATGATGGGGTGAGCTCTGTACCTCTTTATCTGCTGAAAAAAAAATTGGGTCGAAGCAATGTTGTGTGTGATGCTAGGGTAATGTTAAGATTTTTATTAAGTCCATAAATGGGAATTATCCCTCATCTCTGAAATGCTTGCTTCTTATTAAAATATATATGGTGCTTCCTGCCTCATGTTTATAAAGAACAATTATTGTAAGATTATTGAATTAGTCCAAGCTTCTGTGATAAAATATCATAAACTTGTGGCTTAACAATAAGCATTTATTTCTCATGGTTCTAAAGACTAAAAGTCTGAGATCATGGTGCAGGCTGATTCAGTGTCTGGTGAGATCTTTTTATTTTTACTCTTTTTAATTTTTATTTATTTATTTATTTTTGAGTTGGAGTCTCACTCTGTCACCCAGACTGGAGTGTAGTGGCCGCTCCCGGCCACCACAGCCTCAACCTGCTGGGCTCCGGTGATCTTTCCGCTTCAGTCTTCCGAGTAGCTGGAATTACAGGCATGCACTACCATGCCCGGCTGATTTTTTGATTTATTGTAGAGATAAGGTCTCGCTGCCCAGGCGGGTCTCGAACCCAAGGGCTCAGGCAATCCACTCACCTCAGCCTTCCAAAGGCGTGGGATTACAGGCTGAGCCACCAAGCCCAGCTAGAGGTCTTTTTATTTTTATTTTTATTTTTGGTTTGTAGACTACCACCTTCTTGCTTTATTCTTATTGGTGGGAGAGAAAGAGGTCTCCTCCCTTCCTTATAATTCCATCATAGGTGAACACTTCATGGTCTCATCTAAATAAATGACCTCCCAAAAGCCCTTCTTCAAATACTATCACATTGGGGGTTATTGCCCCAATATATGAATTTGTGGAGGAAAAAACATTCAGTTTATAACAATTATCAATACAACTGACAAGCATGGAGCATTACATCTGTTACATGAAAGTCAACTGATTCGATTTCCTTTAGTGGTGCAAATAAAGGCAAAATAAGTTTTGGTTGTCCTGATTTTATTGAAATAATGACAACCTATCTAGAACCACAGAAACCACTAGCAATGCCACCAGCTTAAGCTTTTTATAATCTCTTGCTACTCAAAATTTAACTGGCAATCAGTAGCTCTTGTATCTGTCTCCCAGAAGTGCATGAGAAATGGAGAATCTGACACTTATTCCTAGACTTATTCAATCAAAATATGACTTTCAGCAAGAGTCCCTGGTAATTTTTATACAGATTACACTTTGAGAAGTATAGTTCAAACCTATAGTTTTTTCTCCCCCTTAAGAGCCATTTGGTTTTTGGACTAGCCAATCAATTAAGTAAGGATTTTAGAGAAATCATCATTTCTGTATTTTCATTACTTTGAGAGATGTTCTAATATCTGCAGTTCCCCTAGAGAGGTGATATTGATATTGGTTTCCTATATTGTTGTAAGTGTGGAAGACAGTTCTACTATCTTAAACTTTTTATTTCTTACTATGATAGACATCATTTCAACATTCAGAAAAAAATGTCTTCTAAAATATGTCAAACCCTTTAGTAGTTTTCTTATTTTATTTCGAGAAACTTTGGAATCAATCAGCTATTATTAAGAAATTATTGGTCAAAACACTTTGAATGACATGATTCTCAGGTTGCTAATTGTTACCACACTGTATCTGACTCACCTTGTCTCTGATCTTAAGTGCCATTAAATGACCTCAACCTAACTTATTTACCTTTGCCTACTATTCTTATTCATATTAAAAGCCTAAACTAAATGTGATATTCCCCAAGTTTATAACTAACCTACAGAAGAGGGTCGCCCCTGAATTTTTCAAAGATGTTGCTGTTCCTTTTGCCAAGGTATTTTTTTTACGATTATAGTGAACCTAATGCCCCCCTCAGCCTTCCCATTGGTTATGGCTTAAGACTGTCTTAGTTTACATATAGTAGATCCATAGCAATACTCTCATGCTTAACCTAGGGTATTCCTTCATCTAGAATATGTCAGAACAATGGATACATTTGATCCTAATTGACTTTAGGCCAAACAGTTAGGCCCCTCACAGAATAAAAATGTTTCTCCCCATGGCTTAAACCAACTTTTTTTTTCTTTTTTTTTGAGTTGGAGTCTCACTCTGTCACCCAGACTGGAGTGCA
>NW_007253174.1:670250-726768 GCF_000164805.1 Carlito syrichta
CCCTCGGGCTCAGGCAATCCACTCACCTCAGCCTCCCAAAGGTGCGGGATTACAGACTGAGCCACCAAGCCCGGCTTAAACCAACATTTTAAATTCAGGACTCTGAGTAAGTGCACCCATGTTAAGAAATTCAGGTTGTTGGTGTCTTATGTTGTATATGCTTCTCCAACGCTTTCAGAATACAATCTAATTTATGATTGTCGGGTTCATGGTGATCAAAATCGACAATGTCATGCAACATTTTAGGCATATAGGCTTTCTAATAGGTCTTGAACTTTTGTATCAGAAATAGGTTAAGAACCCTTACCTCCTTTAAAAAAATGAATTTGTCTGTGTGGGTTCTAGGGATAATCCTTCTATAAAGACAACTATGGTGCATACAGTAATTTAAATATTTTTTTCAGGTAGGACATTTCTGGCTCCCTGAGAAAGAAGGGACCGGACTGCTTTTACCAGAAATGAAGATTTTGCATTAATTAAAGGTTCAGTTACTTAGCTTCAAGTGTCTTATACCCAATATCAGAGTTTCAGTCTATCCTCATCACTTTGCCTACCTTAACATAAGAAACCAGGTAAGGACACAAAATTAATTGATGCAATAATTCTGCAATCCATGAAATCAGGCTCAGGACTTGATCTTCACTCTTATCTTCCTCACAGAGGTTTTCAAACTTTTCGTCCAGTGTTGGAGTTTGACTTGCAAAGTCAATATTTTGGTATTTTTTTCCTATGTGTCATTTTACAGCCATCAGAAGCAATCAACTTATCACACAATCTTTATATTTACTATGATCTTGCAAACAACTAAATGCCACAGCCCCTTGATCTCTAGGTGCTTACGTTTCCATCTATCTGTATTTTTATCCTATGTTGTCATACATGATAATTCAAACAATTATGATGACACTTTGCCTCAGATTATCTATGTCCTTTTTCCTCCCAGCAAGGAAGACTTCAGATATTTGAACAAACTTATCCCATAAACCTGTTTGACAGTCTGATTTCTGGTGCAACTCCTGGTACTCTTCACTGTATCAGTCAAGGTCACAGAAGCTAACAAATGAAAAGAGTTTAATAAAGGAACTGTTTACAAAGGTATAGATACAGTTAAATGAACCCAGTAATGATTGAGTCATTATATATATGCTTAGCTACCCAGGAAGGATAGCCACAAACTGAAAGACTGAACACAGTCCTTCAGGAGATAAGGTCTTGGAGAACAGAATACAGCCTCTTAACGCAGAAGAACCTATAAGAATAACTCTCTCCTCATACCTGCCATTCTCCCATTGAACCCATTAGAAGCCAGAGAACCTAGGAATCCATAAAGGCCAGGTTCTCAGAGCACGGAACAGAGAAATGGTGAAGAGTGAGTCTAGAGTGACAAAGAAAATATCTGGCCTTTTTATTAATTCCATGATCCAGTTTATGAGAAAAGGAGAAGTAGTGCCAGAGGAGAAGCAATGTCTTAAAACAACAACAACAAAAAAAGATCCATAATGTTAGCACATTGATTTCTCTTACATATCTTGGGTCAAAATTGAGGCACATGGCCACACCATCTGCAGGAAAGACTGAGAAATATAAATTCAAGCTGGATGGCCATATGCACAGCTAAAACTTAAAGGTTTATTTACTAAAATAAAGGAGAGAATGGTTATTGAGGGAAATTTAGTGGGTTTTGTCATAGAAGATTGTCAAGGAAGGTCAATAACATTTATTATTAGTGAAGGTATTAGTGGCAAAAGTAAAGTTATATAAATGAAATCTGATCGCATCAATAATGTGACAAATATTTATTTGCCATCTACCTTGTGTTCAGAGCTATGACTCTGATAGAAGATCATAGAGGGGGTTTCATCATGATATTCACTTTATTGGGATTGGCTGACTCCTCATTTTAGGTCACTATGCCCATCTTATAGATCAGTATTTTAAGGGAAAATAAGAGAGATAAATATATTACCAAAAAATGTTTTTTGGGTATGGAAAGGGAATCTTGTGTCTAGACCAGAATTAATATAACATAATATTTATTCAACTAATATTTTTAAGAACCTACTGTGTTCCAACACTGAGAATTTAGCAGCTGATAAAGATCTAACCCTTCTTGAGCTTATTTTCTGGTTGAAGTAAAAGTAAAAGTTTATATTTTTAGGTTGAGAAACGTAAAAGCCATTTCAGATAGGGATGTCAGAGAAGCTCTGTCTGAAAAGGCAACATGTGACTGCTGTATAGAGAAATCATAAAGGTCTATGAGAAGAAGTTTCAGGACTCAGGGTAAAAGACCTCATATATGTAAAAATAGGAAAATGACTTAGTGTAGAGAGCAAGCCAGGAAACTTGAAGAGGAATAAGTGGACAGATAAAGATATAATACAAGGTAAGGGCTGAGAAAACCACAGGTTTGATTAGGTAAGTTCTAATGATCCATTAGAAGATTTGGGATTTTATTATGACTGTGAAATGCATCTTTTGTGAGAGAAAGGTAACAAAAATAATGTCCCTTTTAAATGTGTAATTCCTGCTTATGTGGGAGAGATTATGATGGTTTGGATATGACTATTGATGGTAGTGATAAGTGGTTGGTTTCCAGATACATTTAGAAAATATGCCTAGTAGAACTGACTACTAGAATTAGTATTAGTTTAGAGTATGTATGAGTCTGAAATTCAAAGAACAGAAAGGTTCTCAAGATAAAACTGGAAAGCGTCATCACATGGATGATATTTAAACTACAGAACTGGAATCAATCATGTTGGGAGTGGTACTTGTTGATAGAATGGAGAATCATCTTGAAATTAATCATTTTTATAACTGCAGAGTACAAATTGCTATGACTTATGAAACACATATTCATATTGTGTGTGTGTGTGTGTGTGTGTGTGTGTGTGTGTGTGTGTGTGTGTGCAAGAAAAGGGAGGAAGTGAGAGAGGAAAAGAGAGAGAGAAAGAGGTGAGGAGGTATCTGTCCCACGGGATCTTTCTTGTCTTTCTGGTCTGTCTCCAATCATAGACCAGTTTGTTTTGGAAATAACATGGCACATAAGACTTTCTGTGTGCTCAAAATTAGACAATAATAAGATACTAGGTAATGTTTTTGTAGGAAACTACTGGGGGGAAGGAAAGACAAAACCTTCAGAATTCTGAACTATTTAATGTCGTTCATTCCACTGTAAATTTAAGTAATTCAAAAGGAATCTATGTTAACAAATATCTCTAAAATCAAAGTAAGCCAGAGATGTTCAGGCATTTTAAATAATTTTTGCACTAGTATTAATTGCTTTGTAAGGTTTTTTTCTAAAGACACAGATTAAGAGTTATTAGTATCAATATAATGGTTAGTACCATGAGACTGTCTGAGAGGGTATGTAGACTTTTGAGAAATTCAAATAGATTTGGACAGAACTCTAGGAACACTAGCAAAATGCCTTATTTTTAAATTTTATTTTATTTTATTTCTTTTAATTTTTTATTTTAAAGATGTGGGGTACAATTCAGGGTTAGGTATACAAATGTTCATTATTCAGGGTCCCTTGATGGTGACGTGTGCCCCCCTTTCCCTAGGCAGATTCCCAGTACTGCCAATCCTACTTCCCCGCTCCCCTTCTGGCAGTTTCCGGCTACAGACTATACTTTTCTTATAATATTACAATAATACTACAATAATTGTTCAAGGTCTGCATGTGAGTAAGAACATGTGGTACTCAGTTCTTTGTTTCTGTGATAGATCACTCAGTATTATAGACTCTAAGTCCATCCAGTTTGCATGAAGTTCATGATTTTGCTCTTCTTTATGACTGTGTAATATTTCATTGTGGATATGTACCACATTTTTTTTTTAATCCAGTCCTCTTTGGATGGGCAGCACGGTTAGTTCCATATTCTTGCTACTGTGAACAATGCTGTAATAAACATACATGTGCAGGTATCTTTTATTTATTTATTTATTTTTATTTTTTTTTTTAGTTGGAGTCTCACTCTGTCGTCCAGACTGGAATGCAGTGGCCGCTCCCGGCCACCGCAACCTCGACCTGCTGGGCTCCGGCGATCCTTCTGCTTCAGCCTTCCGAGTAGCCAGAATTACAGGCATGCGCTACCACGCCCGGCTGATTTTTTTTTTTTTTTTTTATTGCAGAGATGAGGTCTCGCTGCCCAGGCGGGTCTCGAACCCGCGGGCTCAGGCAATCCACTCACCTCAGCCTCCCAAAGGCGCGGGATTACAGGCTGAGCCACCGAGCCTGGCTATGCAGGTATCTTTTATAGAGTGATTTGAGTTCTTCCTGATATATTCCCAGCAGGAGGGTTGCAGGGTTGTATGGAAGGTCGATTTTTAGATCTTTTAGGAATCGCCACACTGTTTTCCACAGAGTCTGTACTAGTTTACACTCCCACCAACAGTGTAGAAATGTCCCCTTTTCTCCTCATCCTCTCCAGCATCTACTGTTTTTTGAGTTATTGATGATAGCCATCCATGACTGGAGTTAGGTGGTATCTCAGTATAGTTTTAATTTGCATTTCTTTGATGACTGGTGAAGCTGAGCCTTTTTTCGTGTACCTGTTGGCTGCTTGTATGTCTTCCTTTGAGAACCGTCTATTCATATCTTTTGCCCACTTTATAGTGGGGCTTTGTTTTGTTTTTTTTTTTTTCAGCACGTTTGAATTCCTTGTAGATCCTAGATGTTAGGCCTTTGTCAGTCTTACAGTTAGCAAATGTTTTTCCCCAGGGCTGTCTCCCCACACTCTTGATGGTTTCTTTGGTTTTGTAGAAGCTTGTCAGTTTGGTGAGGTTCCACTTGTCTATCTTATCTCTTATGGCATGGGCGCTTGGGGTTTGATCAGGAGTTGGTTGCCAGTTCCAATTTCCATAGGGTATCTCATGCATTTTCTAAGGTTTTTATTTTTTATTTTAAAGATGTGGAGTACAGCTCAGGTATACAAGTAGTTATCATACAGGTAATGTTTTGAGCTCCCTTTGTCCTCGCTTTGCCAAGTTTGAGATCAGGTACCCTTATTTATGTTATGTGCATGTCCCTCTCCTGGCAGTTTCCTGCTACTGCCAATCCTTTCTTATGGATAAGAAAATGTGATACATATACATAAAGAAGGACAAAATTATGGACTTCGCAGCAACTTGGATGAATTTGTAATCATAATACTCAGTGATCTATCACAGAAACAAAGAATTGAGTACCACATTTTTTCACTCATAAGTGGACCATGAACATTTATTATAATACCATACAATACCTTATTTTCTATCCTTTTTATTTTTTTTCCCTATTCTTTTTTTTGAGTTGGAGTCTCACTGTCACCTAGACTGGAGTGCAGTGGCCGCTCCCGGCCACCGCAGCCTCAACCTGCTGGGCTCCGGCAATCCTTCCGCCTCAGCCTTCCAAGTAGTTGGAACTACAGGCGCGCACTACCACGCCCGGCTAATTTTTTGATTTATTGTAGAGATGAGGTCTCGCCTGCCCAGGCGGGTCCCGAACCCGTGGGCTCAGGCAATCCACTCACCTCAGCCTCCCAAAGGCACGGGATTACAGGTTGAACCACTGAGCCCGGCTTTATCTCCCTGTTCTTAAGATAGAAAATAACAGATTCTTATTTTTTGTTCATTTTTATTGCTATTAAATAAACTTTTGTTGGGCTACATTGAAATATTACTTTGTAGTTTTAGGAAAGTATATTCCATACTCTTAAAAATAAAAGTATGAACTTTAAAATGACAACCATGGGTAACATCAGAAGGACCAGTTCATCCTTTTAACATGCCTTTAAGGCAAAATAAAGTTAAATTGTACTTTTTTTCCTCATTAAAATATCAAGTATTATGAAGATGGGCAAATTCAAGCAAGCTAAACAGAATAGTGTGAAGTTAGCAAGACTGATGAAATGATCATCTGACATACTTTAATAGTTCTCAGTGATCTAATATACATTCTGATATCTGCCTATTTACTTAAGTGTTAGTTTCATAATAGAATATAAATTCAATATAATAGAATGATATTAAAATGAATACATTTTAATTTATGCAGAGGGTGTCATAGACATTTTTTCTTGGTAAGATGGTATACAAGGTTTAAATAGTTGGACATGAATAGTTTCCAGGTGAAATACTATCAAGCATATTTTAGGCCAGGTGCAGTAACTCCCACCTACAACGGGAGGCCAAGACATGAGGATTGCTCAAGCTCAGGAGTTTAAGACCAGCCTGAGAAATATGGTGAGATCCTGTTTCTAAAAGTATTTTAAAATTGGCCAGGCATGGTGACGTGCACTTATGGTTTCAGCTACTTGGGAGACTGAGGCTAGAGGATCACTTGAACCCAGGGGTTGGAGGCTGCTATAAAATCATGATCCTGTTACTGTCCTCAGCCTGGGCAACAGAGTGAGACCTCAATTTTTAAAAGGGGGATATTTTAAATACATTAGTCTCTCAAATTCTATAGTAAAATAAAAAATGAAAAAAGTGGTAACTCACTGAAAATATAATTCTGTCCATAACTGACCATAATTCATTCTATTTGTCTAAATCATTTGTGTTCTAACAAATGGTGAATTGTTTCTCTTGAGAGATGATTTGTTAAATCATATTTATGTTTCAAAGAGGTGAAATGACTCGAGATGTTAATGGAGTAAGCTCATGTTTTCTCGTGTTCTATTTTAGTTTATATTTTTTAAAAGAGATAATGTTCATATGTTTGACTAAGGTGTGTGATTTGAGTGATTTGGATGACAAAACTGATATCAGCTTACGTTCTTCAGTGCTCAGTGATTTTTATATTCCATATTTAGGTTTTACAATAGTGTGAATTAATTAAATTTGTAAGGTGCTGCAATAGAACAAAGGTAATTATGAAGTATGTGTCAGTCTCTCTTAAAATATTACTACTTTAATGCATCTCCTGAAAAATATTTCTTACATAATTGTGGTGAATGAAAACATATTTTTTCTAAATCTCTTTTTGGAAGTAACGCATATTTAGGTTCATATCGCTGCACAATAATATGCAAACAATAAATAAATACATGCAAAATAAGTTTCTATTAATGCCTTCCCTTATATGCAAGGAAGGGGAGTAGTCATAGTTATAGATTAGTCTCACTGAAAACAAAAGACAGACATGAAAATATATATGCAAACCTGCTTATATATACTAGAAGTTATGACTAATTGAAGAAGCATTGTGTAGAAATAACTTTAAGTGTAAGTCCTTGATAAAGTGTGGAAAGTAACCAATGAAGAATTCTCAACACAAATCACTAGCTCAAAAATTTAATTCTAAACTTGGTACTTTAAAAAACTTATATTCAAATACACAAAGTATATAAATGTAAGGCATACACACATATCTTTTCCTTTTACTGATTTGTTATTTCCAACTTCCATTGACCAGAACATGTTTGTGCTATTTTTATTAAACATAATTATTAACAACCAAACAAAAATAAGTAAAGTAAACCCCAAATTATATCCATTGTTAGTGGAATATATTTAAGGCTATATTTAAGAAAAGGAATACTAGATATTTATGATGCAATAAACATATCCCTCTATGATTTTGGTATGTATAGCATTGTTTTCTAGTTCTTTTTAGTCTAGCACAACACCTCTAAATTATGAGGTTTCAGTGATAACTTTTCATCTGTGTCTTTTTGAAGTGATTCTTGCAGGAGTTATATACTCTTCTTTTTCCCCCTTTTCCAGAATGTGGGGAGTTAGTAATTCTGGATGTTGATATCTGCTTTGTTAACCTAAATTTGTCCTTGGACTCTTCCAAAGTTTAGCTATTGAGGAAACTGTGAGATTAAGAGACCTATGTCCATAGAGCCAAATCACTTTCTCCAATGCAGCTCTAATAGTTACAAGGATTTTATTCTGATCTCAATATATTCTCTTTCTAAGTATCTGTTGCTGTGTAGCAAATCATTTCAAGACTTACAACTTAAAACTAAAATTAAAACAACAATTTATCTTGGTCCTGAATCTGTAATTTGGGCGGAACTCAGTGTAAGTGGTTCACTTCAGCTCCACAAAGCACCAGGGGAAGTAGACTGACCTGGAGGATGTACTCACAAAATGACTTGCTCATATCTTTGATAATTTGATACTTGCTGGGAACTCAGCTGGCATTGTTGGCTTGCTACTCCTTGTGTGGGTTTCTCTATGGAACTCCTCACAGTGCGGTATTCCTCAAAGCATGGTGGCTGGACTCCAAAATCAAGGGCTTCAAGACTGGAGGTGGAAGCCATATGTTTCTCAAGGCCTGGATTCGTAAATTGACAGAACATGCTTTCCACTGTATGCTGGTCAGGTAGTCCCAGAAATCTAACCAAATGCCAGAGTAGGAGACATAGATCCTCTACTTTCAATAGGAGGGGATATTTCCAGCCCCCTTCAATCTACCACAGTTCTCAAATTAAGAGGTGATAAAAGAAGTGTTTTTTATTAGGTCCCTGGCAGTATTATCCATTATTAATTGTGGTATTCTTGTACTATGAATTGGTCAATAATAAGCTCAGTGTTTTTTTAAAAAATGCTTTTCCTTATAAATGGTGAATATGGGACATAAAGTGATTAATTTGCCTTACCTCATTCTCTTAATGACTTAATGGCTCAAGACATAATAATAACATTTAAAGTATGTTCTGAAATATTTTAGAAGTGAATTAAAATACATGTTTGCTCAATTTCATTTCCAAAAGTGACCTTTGTATTGAAATCCTATCATCCATTTTATGGAGAAATTGGCCAAATAAGCCTTCTGACCTCAAGAACCTGACAATATAGGGCATGGCATGTGTCAATAGCCATAACACAAGTCAGAAAAAAATAAGCCATAAATGCACCTGCACTAACATGTTCTGGGCTATTATACATTTGTGCTTTCCAATATAATACATGCTAGAATTTCTTTTTGCAGTTTTTATGAGACTGTTGAAGCTTCTCAAACACACATCAAAAGCCTTTTATTTTCCACTCTATAGTTTTATAATTTTAAAATCTTCACAATGCTGTTTCAACAGATCAGATTTAAATTATTTTTATCTCCATTCCTGACACCCCGTCTTAGCTCCAGACAATATATTCAATTGCTTGTACATTTCCGTTAAGAAACTTTGAACACATCTTAAATTAAATATTTCCACACCAGTTTATGTTTTTTGTCCCCAAATCTGGTCTTCCTCTAATGGTCTTTACCACAGTTCCAATGGAATCACATCAGTCAAAAGTAGAACGTCTTTTGACAATCCTGTCTTCCTTAATCTCCAAGCTATATTTGTTTGTCTCAACTTCACTGTTAATCCCACAAAGTAGACTCCAGAAAGGAAAGAATTATGTCAATTTTTTGTTTATCATTTCATCCTCAGTGCCAAAGTACAGTGTTGGGGTTCAGTATATTTTACTAAATGAGAGAATTGTCCCTAATCCTGTCTTTATTCTGGGGATATTTTTGAGGAATTCTTAAAAGCAAATGGAGTTCTGAAGTACATATGGCAAGAAGCATGTGAGAATATATTTTCTTAAGTTTGATCATTTATAGAGATGAATCAGAGTGCACTAAGAATTGTTAAGGACTAAGAAAAAAAAGGTTTACATCTTGTAGATGTTGGACAGTTTTAGGATTCCTAGGGGACTGTACAGACTTTTTCCCAAAGGAAGAACTAAATTTAGGACATCTCTGAATTCACATCACAAAAGTAGTCACAAGATTTTATAGTTCAGTCACCAACAGAGAGAAATGGTAAAATAGCACAAAAGACGGGTTCTCACACAGTGTAAATCATGCAGCAAGACTAAGATTTTCTGTTTTCTATATCATCAGTATAGCTGAAAGAATTTCCTCTGAGGCAGGTAACATAGAACTAGACAGGCTATTCAGATGCCATTTAAACCTTAAAACCTCGGTACTATTTTTGTTCCTTTTCCTATTCGAGTCACTTCATAATATTTTTATCTCTGCCTATCAGGGATTCAATTTTCTAGTCTAAAGTTGTTTTTTTTTTTTTTTACTATTAAATTTTTTAAAACATAGACATCTGTCAAATTATTTCTCATTTGCACTCAGCTCCAATGGTTTTTAATGATACTTCTAGTTGAGAAATAATTTTTTATTTACTTTTTCTATTTTCTCCAGTAAATTGGTATTGTCAAGGATGAACCTTATGATGCTTCCTTTCTTGTATCTCCAATGTTTAACACAAGTCTAGACACATCATAGAGACCTGACACATGCTTACTAAAAGAAAATTCAGTGTCCAGATAAATATTAGAAAGCAAAACAGAGAAAGCAAAACAGACTACCTACTCTGAAGGGAAAAATTAGGAAATAGAAGAAAATGCCGAAGAGGAAAGCAATATGGACAATACAGATTATAAAGCTCACACTGAGTATTGAAAATGACACATTTTTAAACTCTAGCTTTAATTAAATTATCTTATCAGATATGTTTTAAATTAATATAGAATGTGTTGGTGTTTTGAGAATTTTGGCCTTAGCTTATGTTAAAAAGTACATTAGGCATAAAGATTCAGTATTTATATACATGCACAGAAACACACAACTGGAAAATATCTATAAACAACACATATTCTTCATGACATCAATTTAAAAATTTCACCATTGCATTTTATCCTATTTCATCTTGTAATCTGATTTCACAAGTCATTGATGAGCTGCAGTTTGGAAATACAGCAGATGGGAAGTCTGGATATACAAATTCAAGGCAGTATTGTGTATTGTGCAGAATTATAAATAACAAATTTCAGCAGTACTAACATTACAGTGTGTCTTTTTCTTCAAGTTTCAATGATAAAGCAATAACAGCAAAAACGAAATGATGAATCTAAAGTCTTTACATATTCTGGGCCAAGGCTTTTGTGGAGTTTCTGTGTATGACAAAACCTGAAGATTCATATGCAAAGATTTCTTGATTCATTTAATCATTTAAGTAAATGTTTCTATTAAATTACTTAGGTAGATGACTTTGAGTCATTATGTCTGGAAAGAGTCCAAAATACTTTACATAGGAAAAGGACATATTTGACTAATTCTTGACTTATAAATATTAAGCAAATATTTTTAAAATTTTCCCTTCAAAATTATTTTTAAGTTTAATCTATTTACACCCACTAAACTCTGAATTTCACAAACTGATTTTATATAACAAAGGAAGATTGTATACTTGTATTGCATAGCATAATTTTAAAGTAAAAAGTGTTAGGCTTTTTTTCAGATGACATTGATGTAAGAAAAAAATCTAAATTCCTTGGAGGATTTTGTTTTTCTTTCTCATTTAATATGAGAGTTTTAATTTTTAGCTTAAATTAATTTGCAATTTCTAAGATAAAAACCTAAACAACTTTTAGGAAGCCAAGACATAGAAGTCTATAAACTTCTTTCTTGAACATTTAAATAATTGTCCAGGAGTACATAGAAACAAATATAAGACAGCCAGGGCAAAATGAAGAATGAATGTAATTAATCAAGTTGTATCATGTGAGATTTTGGGCAGAACATTTAGAAACATAGACTGAAGTAGTCTATTTTGAAATACACAATTCTTGAGATGCTATTTATGTTTCCACTTCAAATACAGAATGAAAGCGCATATCCAAAAGTCAGAACTAAGAATGCAGTTTCAATATATCTTACTGTGACATGTTATGCTTCTGAAGGTATTCACTTTAGATATAGATATATTTTACAGAAGTAAAATATTTTATAACACAATGTAACTATTACTCTAAGAGGGATTGCTAAAAATGTAAGTCCCTCAGAGAACTGTCCAATTTATTACAAATCAACAGTGATCTAGGAGGAGAGGTGACAGTTTTACTAAAAGCCCAATTATCTACAATATTTACAAGTGGTAATGTTACCGGGATATTGTTTGCTATCCGTGTTCCGTCACTTCTTTGACTTCACCACAGAAAATAATTTTAGAGTGAATCAAAAGTATCAAGATAGCAAATTTAGTAAAAGTGAAAGTAACAGAATAGCACACATTTCACTTTAGGGTGAAGTGTGGGTGAACATAAGGAAGTGTCCGGCTGGGATCTTCAGCTTGTGGTTTTTTGTGAGTCACAATATTGAAAGGGAGGAATATTCTGTTAAAGGGATGGCTTATTTCTAAGAAATGAGTGAACAGTTCCTGGAATTGGGGTGCTACCTTATTTATAACTATAAACGGGCAGGGCTGGAACTGTCATGGTATTAGAGGATGTGTCATTTAGTATGCTAATGAGCATATATGAAGGCATAAGTGTAAGTGGATCAGTTATCTTAAGTTAGACTTGGCTATTGAAGTACTCTTGGGTGTCATTAAACTAGTTCCTGATCTCTTTACGTCCATATTTCCATGAAGTTTCTACTTTACTATTAACTTATTGTATACTAAATATTGCCAATACCAGTTAAAAATAGACTCAGTTTTCAGAGCAGAAATTAAATAGAAATATGAAGTAGAAAATAAATTAAATATATAAATAAAAAGAACTCATTAATATGTGACTTCTCTCTTAAAGGATGCCACATAATTTTTACAATGTTGAAAGGAAATATTTCTGTTTTAACATGACCTTTACCCTGTCTTTCTAAAACTGTAACATTTATGAGTAGTCTACCAAATTACCAAATAATGGTTATGATACTACAGGTTAATCACTCTGCTGTATGTGAAGAAAAACAAAAGGTGTTATAGAAACCATTTTTAGACGTTTCTAGAATGTTGTTACGAATGTGAATATCATTTGAAAGTACTCTTGGAACTAATTTACCTTCTTAATGGATCTTTTTGCTTCCTAAATGCTTGGGAGATCAACCCTGAGATGTCTAGTACTATGCAGGCAGCATTTTTTTCCATTCCTCATGAAAACCTCATCTCAGCAAACAAGAGTAAATTAAAGGACAATTTAAATTTATTTGCATAGTACTTTCATATCTAGTTGACATGGGCTTTATTTAGCTACAACCTGCCGCAGGTCCTCCTTTGGAATGGGGCACACGATATTCTAGTCAGACAAGATCTAGTCAAGATACCTAACTTCCAGACCCAGCTTCACCACACATAGAGCCACCAATTTCAGTCAATAACTTACTCTTTGTGACACTCAGTTTTGTCATCTGGAAAATTATAGCAGGACTAGATTATTGATCACCAGTTTGTGGAGTGCAGAACTCAAAAGGATTCAGGGTGGCAATCTGGAGCCTCTCAGTGGGAAAGAGAGATGGTGCTTTGATCTGATTTTTCCAAAGGTTTCTGAAGCCTGAAAAGAGTACAAATTGGTGAAAATAATTGGGTTAAGTGGTCTCTAAGGTTTCTTCTGGCTCTCATCATCTATGGAATGTATTTCCATTTCATTCTCAATACAGTCATTTTATAATATTAAGAAGCCTCAATCTGAATTTGATTTACTATTTCTGCTTAGGGGCATGATGTTTTAGTAAGATTTCAAAAGCAGATCTCTTGAGATTTGTTATATAATAGGTATTTTGATAAAGTAGAATACCTCTGACATCACTTTTTAAAAAATTAGTTTTAAATAAAGGGGTGTATTTTTCCATATGTCTTTTAAAAGCAAGTTATAACATACCACTTTAATTCACCCTTTCTGCTAGTCTTCAACTTTTCTCCAGATTAACGTTGTTTTGGAGTGATGAATTTTTGTTCTTAAAATATGTCATTGGGAAAGCAATCTAAAACATGAGGAAAGTTTAAACTTTTTTTTACAACTGACTAAATGTGAAATTATAAATCTAATAATATGTGTGCAACCAGATATAGATAGATAGATAGATATTGATAGATTTTGTGTAATATTCATATATCTTAATTTTTGAAGTTACTGAAAAATTTTCCTAAGATGTTTGACATAAAATTAATTTATTAATGTTTTTATAGGTTATCTGTACTAATAGGCGAGTCTTTTGAAAAGCTTAGTATCATCAGACATATGTTCGGATATAAAAGCATTGTGAGAATTTCCTAACAATATTACAAAGCAAATAAAATAAAGCAAACTGTAGAGATAAGTTGATATCCACTGAAAGTAAGTTGAGTAGTTTAATGTTTTAAAACAAAAGAATGAAATTTGGAGTCTCAAAAATGGACACTCTCTGGTACATTTATAAGAATCCCTGGAAACTCTAAAAATTCCTGTTTCACTTTTATCAAAATAGATCCTGTGATTTCCAAGTATGCATAATTAGAGGAAAGGTTTAAAAATGTTTGTGGGGGGTACATTGCATTGTGTCAATTATTCTTTGTATTCATATAAATAACATTTTACTGTACACATATGTGTAGCATATATGGATACACTTTATGTATGTTAATGCACATATATGCTCATATGCTTTAAATGATGAAGTTGAATTGACTTTGTAGTTTATAATGCCATCTCTCTAGACCCCTTGACAGCTTCCTGGGCTGATGGATAGTTCCCATTCATTTTAATAACTTCTCTCTGTTTCTTTGCCTGGAGGTTTTCTCCTGGGACCTTTGCCAATCCTCCCTCAGAAGAGTTCAAAAGTTCCTGGGATTTAACATTCCCCAGCAGCAGCCGTTGACCAATTAAGAACATGGTTTCATAGGAAGTTTTAAGGCACTGCTATGCTTGGCTACTCAGAACTTCCCCGTGAGACTGAGCCCACTTGCCTTGAGGGGTAACCTGCTCTAAAGAGCGTATCCTTCAGGGGTTTTCCTCCCTCCCTTTTTCACTTTCCCTGTTCCCTTACTTTTGCTTTCTGGAAACACCTCTCAAACTGCATACATTCAGATCCTGTCTCAGGAATTCTCCTAGAAGAACATAACAAAAGAGCCAATTTTACCAAATTACCAAATACTTCCAAGTGGTACTTTATATCTGTGTAGTGGTCATTGCCTTATGCAATATTATTCAAAGGAGAATCTAGGAATTTTTCTTTGTTGTACTTGTACAGAAATGCTAGTGATATCTATAGCTGGCAACACATTAGCAATTATTAAATGCAATTTATTATCAATGTGAAGAAATTAAAATCCAGAAAATTGAAATTTGCATGGTACTCAAGGGCAAATACTAATTAGTAGTTGAACAATAATCTATAATTTTTTCCATAAGAAATTTGTCCATGACTTTGAATCTTTTTTTGCTGTAGATATTCTGTTTTTTATAGAGGGACATGCATATATATGGAATACATAGATATAATTGTTTAGTCTTCAAAAGAATCATCACTTAATATCTTAAATTCTTCTACTCTTTGTTGCATAATGTTATTCATACTTTTAAGTTGTCCTTTCCAAAAGTCATTATGTCGTGTTTAGGAAACACAGGTCAATCCACAAGAAAGCACCTATGTAACTGCACATTGCTGAGGTCAATCTAAAGCATGTATATCAATAAACTATCAAATTTGCTTTGAGTAATAATATTCTTCTATTTATTGACTACTCATTTTAACTTTTTTCCCTTTTTTCAGTGTCTTTGAATAATAATCTTTCTAAGGTTCTAAAATCAATCCTTGATAAAACTAACTGCTTCTTTTAAGACACACGAGTATAAATTTCCTTCAGGGTAGTTTTCCAGTCACTTCTGGAGGGGGAAAAAAAATACCTCCAGAGGCTTATTCTCAAAACTTACATGTGTTTTAAATAATAAGTATTAATGAATCAAGGGTTGCCTACTAATAATACTGCTTATCATTTCTATAATTTCAACTTAGTACTAGTGTGGTTGATTTCAGTAAGGGGAAAATTGGAAATTACAAGAAGAGTTTGAAGCAAAAAGTTGAGTTAATGAATAAAACAGTGTAACAGTTCTGGGTTATTTGGCATTATGAGTAAAGCTGTTATAAACATTCATGTCCAGTGAATGTACAACATTTTGTTTCTACAAGTGAAATTGCTGGTTTGTGAGTATAATTGTATATTTCAATTTACAAGTTGTCAAGATGGTTATGTTTAAAATGGTTGTAACATTTTACATTCCCACCAGTATCCTTTGATGGTTTTCATTTGTCTACATTCTTGCAGCCTTTATTATTTTAGTCGTTCTGGTGGGTAATAATATCTCAATGTAGTTTTTCATTTGAATATCACCTCAAATATCAATATTGAGTGTTTCAGAGAACTTTGTATGGCTTTCTTTTTAAAACATAGTTGTCTGTCTTTTCTATTATTAAGTTGCTGCAATTATATGTCTTAGAGAGTAATCCTTTGTAAATATATATTTTATGAATATTTTATCCTGGTCTATGTCCTGTCTATTCATTTTCTTCTTCGTGTTTTCGGATGAGTAGCTCTTAACATTTTGAGAAAGTCAATTTCCCTATTGTTTGGGGACATTTTCCTATTGATCTGGCATATCTGCACATGAGTGAAATTTGCAAAACTGCTCTGAGGCAGGTTATAGCTTTTTAAAAAATATACTCTAGGAAAATTTTTAAAATGTGAATGTCCCCTTACTTCCCCGAAGAATTTCAAGGTAATAAAGAAAATGTATCCTTCCAAATCAGAAGAAAGATTTGTTTTCTGACTAGGATAGTAAAGTTAATGTCCCTCTCTGGGGGGTGGGGAATGATGGGTTTGCCAGTCGTTCATTATAAGATTGGAGAGTTTCCCTAGTGCAGTGGGCCTCGGCTAGGAAATGTAGTGAGTCACCCTAGCTGATACAGTAGTCACTGCTGTGTAGCTACTGCTCTCCTACATAGCATCCTTTCTTTTTTTTTTTTTTCAATTATGGTTGTTGCTTTCTATGAACCATCTGAAAAATATTTGCTTACCCTCACATCATGAAGCTATCTCCAGATATTGCCAAATGACTTTTAAAAGAGGCCTCATATCCTATTATTTACATTGATGATTTTAACCATTTCGAATTAATTTTCTGGTGTATGATTTCAGTTAGAGTTGGAGCTTCAGTTGTTTTTTTGTTTTTAGTCGGAGTCTCACTCTGTCACCCAGACTGGAGTGCCATGGCTGCTCCCGGCCACCGCAGCCTCGAACTGCTGGGCTCCAGTGATCCTTCCACCTCGGTCTTCCAAGTAGCCGGAATTACAGGCATGCGTTACCACGCCCGGCTGATTTTTTGATTTATTGTAGAGATGAGGTCTTGCTGCCCAGGCGGGTCTCGAACCTGCGGGCTCAGGCAATCCACTCACCTCTGCCTCCCAAAGGCGTGGATTATAGGCTGAGCCACCGAGCCCGGCTGGAGCTTCAGCTTTTTAATTGGATAATTAATTTTATCAGCAATATCTGTTAAAAATTGTTCATCATTGAATTGTTTGGATACCTTATTGAATTCTCTAACTTTTATTTATCTAAAATTGTCTTCATTTTGCCTGTATTTATGAAAAGTATTTTTGCACTATTTAGAATTCTAGGGTGAACATTATTTTCTTGTAGAATTTCAATGATATAATCATTCTGTCTTCTAACCTCCATTGTTTCTAATGAGAAATCAATGATAAACATATTGTTATATTATGTGTAATGTGTGATTTTTCTCTGGTTACACTGACATTTTTTATTTATCGTTGGTTTTCAATGATTCCATTTCCTAGATTATTCCTACTTGTGTTTTTTGTTTGCTTGTTTTATATTTAACTAGCACTGGGCACATTAAATTTAATTTGCAGATCCTTGATTTTGTAAATGTATAATTTTTCGACAATTTGAGGAAAATTTTAGCCATTCTGTTTCATTTTTGTTCTATCTGATATTATCTTTTTTTTATTCTGGGACTTTTATATTAGCGCCAAAATCAGTAAAGTTTTTTGACTTTTTGTCCAAATGTTTTAAATCTTTTTTTCAATTGGATGATTGTGATTGGACTGTCTTCATGTTTACAGTCTCTTTATTCTGCATTTTCCAACTGTTGGTAAGCTGATTCAAATACTATATTTGCCATTGTTTCAAATATTGCGATTTTCAGCTCTAGACATTTTATTTGATTATTTTACTTGTTTTTATTATCTATTCAATATTCTCTTTTGAGGATATTTTTCTTTACATTCTTGAACATAAATATAATAGCTGCTCCAAAGTCTCACCTGCTGATTTCAAGTTGGGGTCATGAAAGTGTTAATCTTAATTCATCGCCTTTTATTTTGAGTATATCACAATTTCCTTTTTTTTTTTTTTTTTTTGCATGCCTGGTAATTTTGGAATGTATCCTGTATATTTTGAATGATATACTGTGTAGACTCCAGAATCCATTATCTTCTTTTGAAGTATATTGATTTGATTTACTTATCTATCTTAAAAATTTTTAACAGGACACTAACTTAGCTGAACTTAAACTTCAGACTCCATTTCTCCTGTGGTGAGAAGCAGCTAAAACTGGTGCTTAGAGCTTTTGATCATAGCTGGTCTTTTTGAACTCTATTCTGTGCTGTACCTGAATAATTTAGGGTCAAGCAAAGATGGGGCAGAGTTTACTTTCAAAATCTGAGGATATCAACCTCTATATCTTTACCCTTTCCCAGAAGTTGATTATTACATTTCAGCTACTGTGTTTATCTTTAACTCTTCTTTCTGACGTTTAATACAGTAAGCGTCTCAGTTTGTATCCAATTTTAGGCCTGCCCTTACGCAGGAAACCATAACATTGAAAAAGGACTCCCTACCTTTTTCTTGTTTTGAGTATTAACTCTTCTCAGTTTTCCAACTTTTTTTTTTTTTTCAGTACTAGTTTTAATATCTGGAAGGATTGGTTTGGTGAGAGCTATACCACTATTATTAAAAGTGAAATACCAATTCTTTTTTTAACTGACCTGTTTATCATTATTATTTTTAGTCCATAATAAAATCTACTAGCTGATTTCAGTTGGATACTCCTAAGGCCTTTATCAAGTCTTTTGGCAAATGCTATTAAAACTTCCTAATAAATGTCATCCTCCCCGACTTTCTTTCTATCCATTCACATAACTCACAATAGCTCACTGAGCATGATCCTATCCATTTCATATTTACTTATTAGGGTGATTTTACTTATAACTTTTTCCAAGGGTTCTCTGTTATCAAATAAAAGGGAGGGTCTCCAAAATGGAATTTATTTATTTAAAATTTATGCATTTATGCTAACATGTTTAAACTTCAATCACCTTCAAAATGTTCTTTGTTTGATGCATTACACCTACAGAAACACTTTTTCCACAGCTCAAAACAGTTTTTAAATTCATCAGTTTTGATGCCTTTTAGTGCTTCTGCCATTTTTTGTTTCACTTCTTCCAAATCATCAAAATATTTCCCTCTGAGGACTTTTTACATCCTGAGAAGCAACAAAAAAGTCACTAGGGTAGAGAGTCTGTGACTAGGCAGGGTAAGGGATGGGGTGTGGGGGGAGTCATGCTGGTCTTTTTGGTCAGAAACTGCCTTCATTCAGCATGGATGGGATGGGCAGGTGCTGTCATGGTGGAAGAACCAGTCACCTGTTTGTCACAACTCTGAATGTTTCTTCTGAAAATTGTGATGTCACCTTCTCAAAATTTCCAGACAGAAATTTTGGTTGACCATTTGATTCAGAGGGACAAATTCTGAGAGTACTACAAGTATCTCAGTCTCCAAAAGATAATTCCAGTTTTGGGGGGAGGGATTCCTTCCTCATAATTAAATCTATCTATCTATCTATCTATCTATCTATCTATCTATCTATCTATCTATGCGTCCATCCATACATCTATCTATTTTTTCCTTACTTTACTGACTCCTGTAAGGGCTATATCAGTAGTAATTATTCTCTTCAACAGCTATCCTTGTAATTATGTGACATTTGTTTTGTCATTTTCTAGTTGTTTATAAAACCAGAATATCCTCACCATTATTGATTTAGTTGACTAATTTAATAATTTATCCAACCCTTCTTCATTCATCCACTCTCATCTACATACTTTGCTCTAGAAAAAGGATTAATGTGAAACTTTCAACATTGTTCTACTTTTTCAAAACTAATTAAAAACTCAACCCATTCAACTATCTGTGTTTACCTCCTAACCAAGGAAACTCTCTTAGAAATCTCACCAGTATATTTAAGATTTAATATTCATTTTCTTAACTTTTTTTAGATTTTATAAACTTAAGAACACTACAAAACATGTAAGCTATGAGTTGCCAACTCAGTAGATTACACCTTATAAGTCATTCAATGTATGATAATAAAAGCCTCAAAATTAATGACTTTGTAATTTATGAAAACATAGTAAAAGCAATAAAGTATTTTAACTAGGAAAAATGATTGTCTGCTAAGTTTTTATGCTTTCTAAAACACTTCCTTAATGTTGTCAGACACCAGGGTGAAAACTGACCAGAAACACAAAAGTGAACAATTACAAATTTTGATGGCTGCCACAAAGACACTAGGAGGCAGAATGAAACAGAATGGGATATTTTAGGCAGAAAGGATTTAGAAGTCTTCCTGAAGTGTCTCTTAAATAGGAATAATTCATGAGAAAAGTTCAGCTATGCAAAGCAGAATCAGCATGTGAGGACTGACAGGGAAGATTAATGGGAGCTAAAGTGTTAAAAACCACTTGTGTCTCAGCATTTTATTTTTAAAAAGATATAAACTGCCTGAGCAGCTGGATTTCAAGGAGGACAAGTAAAAAATAGGGAGAAAAGTAGAAGTGAATGATTTGAGCTGGTTTTGAGAGTGTGTGGAAGATAGATCATAACACAATTTGTAGACTATCATAAGAAATTCAGATTTTATTGCAAATATAAGAAGTTGTTGAATGGTTTTAAGTCAGAGCATAATATGAAGTGACTTCCCTTTTTAGAGAAAAAATCTGGCTTCCAAATGGAAAATGGACAAGAGAAGGGTCCCAAGTAAGGCGGGAGACAAGCAAGTTATTTCTTGCAGTTTCAGTTATGTTTCTTCCCTTTTCTGTGATCAGGCATGCCCATTCATGGGGCCTGTATTTCAGAGAGTCATATGGAGAGTCATAAAGATTCCCCCAATTCCTTAGCTACCAGGTCCAAATTTGTTAAATTAAACTTTTTTTTTTCTCTAAGTATTTGGTAACCACAGTAACACTGACTAAAAAGTATCAGTTATCTGTGCTTTTCTCTAAATGCCCCACTTTGTTAGAATTAAATCAGGATGAAACTATTCATTGAGAACCAGAGTCATGCTCTCCTATACACTATTCTTTAAAATATGCTGTTTTCTATAGCAAGAATGTCAAACAGGACTGGAGAATTTGATGTAGTTTTAAATATATGTAATAGTTACCAATGCTTTGCCAGTATAATGTATTACATACATATTATAACCCTATTTCAGGCTTGACTTGTCTTATCTTTCCCACACAGCAATGACAAACAATTTAGGGCTTCCCTTCTTAGTCTCTGAAGTTCCTTTTATAGCCCTTAACTCTGCTCCTGAGTGTTGTTCTTAAGAAAAAAGAATTTTTTATTCTGACAACTCTGATATCCTTTGCATTTTCTACAAATGAGTGAAAGGAAGATATTGCGTAAAGGGATTTGATTTGTAACACAATAGCTGCTTTTCCTCAGCTAAAGTAGAAAGCATGGAACAAATTTACATTAAGTGTATGCTCTTATGAAGGAAGAAATAAGCATTTGGATTTGAAATATGTCGAGCAACTATTTTTATGAAGGGAAAGTCGTTTTGTTCAGCTGTGATTTTAGTTCTAACTAACAAAAGCTCCCTCTAAGCATTCATTTTCTACTTCTGGATGTCTTGTTGGTTAAGCTTTAAATCTTCCACACTGTCCCTTTCTTCCCTAAGAGGTAGATATCAGACAATGTTGGCTGTGCTGTTAAATTTTACAGCTCGGTGGTAATAAAATACCACCGGAGGAAGCTATTTCATGGCCTTTTAGCAATGTAGATAGATAGATTCAGAACAGAGAAATGTATCTGGTCATGCAACACATCTAACTCATACCCTTATTTAATTGATGACAGATCTATTAGCTGAACAATACAGGCCTCAAAATGGATTTTGTGTGTGCATCCTAGCTACGTTTTTTTGTTTTTTTTTTTTGTCTGCCAATGAAACATTTGAAAGATACTGAAAGGTTAAACCACTGGTGGTCATGGTTAATAGGAAACATTTGAATAGCAGATGGTGGGATAAAACACAAATGCACAGCTTGAGTAGCTTCTTGAGCCCCTGGAGACAGAATAATAGACTCAAGCATAGCTGTGTCTCATTTACTAAAACACATGTTACCTTTCTTGCTCTCAAATAAAAGGGATTCTGTTAGCGTAGTTATGTCAACAGTAATAAAAGACCACTATAAATATGACGATGGTACCATGATCTTACTCTCACTGCCCTTCTATTTGTTTCGATGGTTGTCAATGACCTTGAACTCCTTGTATGGTATCTTTGTTCAGACCAGGCAACATGGTTGGCAATATAGCTTCTGGTAATAAAAGAAATGATTTGATATTTAAGGTCAGCTGTATAGATCACCCTGCATGGCAATACACTCTGGTAGTTGCCTCAGACCCTGGGTAGATTAAGTTGCTTTTGACAGGTGGATTGAAAATCAAACTCAAATTGTTTATAAAAAAAGAGGAAAATAAAATAAAATATAGTATTGATTCCTATGGATGGAAACCTAGAAATAGAGTCATCTTTACAGTTGACTTAATTAATGAAAGAGTCAAGCTTCGTTTAATCGCATTTCTCTCATCTCAGCCCTTAGTCTTCATGGTCTTAACCTCAAACCATCAAAATTGGCTGCAGAAGTCCCAGTGGCACATCTGAATGACAAAGACTGTTTCTTCCTCTTCCTCTCAATTACCAGTGAAGAAATATTTCAAACTCACGGCAGAAAACCTTCCTACATTTCATTGGTCCAAATTAAATAAAATTCTAATTAAAAATGAATGCTCTTGGGGTTGAGAACATGATACACTGATCAGTTTAAACCTGATTTTTTAACAAATCAGTGCTGAAGATCATGATGGTTTTCATTATTGACTTTAAATAATTAAAACTCTCACTTTATGGATTTTGAAAAAATGGATAGACTGCCAATGCAAACCTATCCCTTACCTAAAAATAGGGATTTTTGATGTGGGTGAATTATATGCAATCATTACTATGTAGATTTTTTTACTGAACAGTTGAGAGTACAGATAAAATAAAACTGCATCTTTGCTGTCCTTGAGTTTAGTCTTTTATATTCCATATGGCAGTGTGGTACATTGAATTGCCTCCTGTCTTAGAGACTTCTTCTGCCAGTGGAAGGCTGGGAAGGTTCTGGATGCCCTAGCAGCGTACATGTAAATATGCCATATTTTTCTAGATCAATGTAATAAAAACCTGACTTCTGTTATTTTTTCCTTGTTTTCTTCAACTAACACAGTAGTACAATCCTGAGGAAAAACAGACATCCTAAAGACAGTTAGAAAAAAAAAAAAAAAGAAAATTTTAAAAAGCCTGTTTCCTGTGTAGGTCCAAAGAGAACTTATATCTAATATATGATCCAGTATATATTGCCAAAATAAACAGTACCAAATATGAATTATCATCCATAACAAAAAAAGAAAGGTAAAATTGCCTTGATAATGGGGAACATGTAACCTTTATGAACTTGGTACATTGGAAGGTGGGGAATCTAGGGCTCTAGCTTACTTGCTCTTCTTTGTAAAGTCACTTTTTAGTTTGTCTATGCTAGTATATAAGCAATACAGAGTCTTACTTATACTGATTCACTTTAAATTATAAAATGTCATTGTAAGATATAAAATGACATATTTGTTTTATTTGCCATATATAGCAACTTGCATCTATTGAGTTATTTTTTTAATGTTAAGATGTAATTCAACCAATCATTTTATAATTCTAAGCATTCCACATGGCTGGTCATGGATTGATGTTTATGTTTTCACTAGCTATTCTAAAACAAGAGAAATGAGTAACAAACACTTGTCATTGTAAGGGGTTTTCTTTAGCAAAAAATTCAGAAGCTTAGATATTATTTTGAATATTTTCAGTGTCAAGGATAAAACCGAGTATACTATTTAGATTTCACTTAAATGGATGATGAGTTTGAATGTTTGAAAATAAAGTGCAGTAAACATTAAAGGAATTGACAAGCGATAAAGATGCATAGAAAAAAATACATTATTATATCCAAAGTCTTATTTTCTTTATCTGAACCTATCTAGGTAGGCTTCTCCAGCTCTAGTATGCTATAAGTAAGTGACTGAAATCTTTACTGGATAACATTTGACTCACTATGAACTGGACAAAAATGGTTCTTCCAAGCTCCCTTGCTCTCCTCTTTGTGCAAATATCTCATGTCTCAAATTCTTTCCAACATATGCTGACTCTCCCCTTTAATAATTTATCCTTAGAAAAGTCTTTTAAATTTTGACAGTTCATGAGTACCAAGATGTGACTGATCATTAAGCTTACTTTCTTAATCAAGCCTTGGTTTTTAATAGAGAAAAGAGTGTCTAACTTAATGCTGTATAGTAAAAAAATAATGTGATCCACATTACAAGCCATGCACAAGACTGTCCGTTTTGTAGTCAAATTTTAAAAAGCAAAAAAGAAGTAGTTGTGATTAATCTTAATAATGCATTTGCTTAAGCCAATATAAATTTTAACATGTAATTAACTTTTTAAATTACTAATGAGATATTTTATCAGGGTTTTTTTGTACTGTCTTCAAAATTTGACATGTATTTTACACTTATAGCACATCTCAATTTAGCCACATTTTAAGTGCTCGTTAACTACAAGCATTTATTAGCTACTATATTGATCATGGTGACTAATGATGAAATCTCAATTAACTTATGGCATCATTGAAAAGTAAGACTATATTGGGGTGGGAATGTGAAGATAAGGCTTGGGCCATCATACAAAATACTATAGATTGAATAGCTTAAACTACAGATTAAAACACCAACATGGTCTATGTCTGATGAGAACACTCTTTCTGGCTTGCAGATGGTCACCTTCTCACTGTCTTCACACGGAAAAGGGAGAGAGAACAAATTCTCTGGTGTCTCTTCTTTTAAGGGTACTCATCTCATTATGAGGGACCCACCCCTCGATGGACTCAGCTAACTCTAATTATCACATAAAGACCCCACTTCAAAATGCCATCACATCGGGGGTTAGTGCTGCAACATACAAATTTGGGAGGGGCATATTCAGTCCATTACCCTGCTGCCAAGGTGCTATATTATCATAATTACTCTACCCTGATGTGAGTTTAGGCTCATCATAACCTTGCTGTGCTTTTCTCTTGGCTTTTAGGAGTGATCATTTTTCTTTGAATTTTGGCTTTTGTTTTTAGAAACAAGGCATTTTAAACATAGCTGTAACTGCAGAATAGAAAATAAAAAGATGGTTGGAAGAGTGAAGTAGAAACATATGTTCTTTTAAAAAGAGTTAATGAGAAATTAAATGGAAATTGTTGTACCTTGGAAACAGCACTACCCCCTTTGGTCTATTTATCTTCTTTAGTGTTTTTAAAGTAGAAACAGAGAAATTATCTTAATCAGGGAATATTTTAATTAAGAAGACATAGATCATTTGGGGAAAATTAACTGACTGGTTTGTGATTTAACATTTCAAGCACAGATTTTTTTCCCCCCTTGAACTCCAGTGTCTACTAGCGTGTACTTTATGTGGGTTACAAAAGGAGTGGAGATAAAGCTATATTGATATCTTAATTTTCTTTTTACCTTATAGTCCCTGTATACTGATCTAGAACTCTAAACTTATTCACAGGTGTTCGATTAAGGATTGATTTATTTTTCTTTTTACCTCACATGTAATGAAGATCTAATAAACCAGATAATATGAGTTATAAACGCTGATGTCACTGAAAAATAACGTTCTCCAAATATATCCCTGTTCCTCTGTAAACAGACGCTCACAAGTTTTTATTGCTGTATTACACTTGAGGAAACTGAGAAAGAAAAATTTATTTAAGGTCAAACAGATCCTATTATTTATATGCTCAATTGTCCTGGTTCCCATTGCAGTTTCTTCACTGTTCATATGAAAACCAGGTCACTGTAATTTAATTATCTGCCACCATTGGCATATTGCCATTAAATTACTTCCTAAGGTTCAGTGACATAGATGTGCAGATGAACTCTAATATGTGGTCTTCAGGTTTCACCACTTTATTTGCAATCAATGTTCACTTAGACCCAACTGCACAAGCGTTTGACGAAAGACTTCTTCTACCTTTGTCTCACAAAATATGAAGAGACTTGAGTGCAATTTAATGAAATCAATTTTCCCTTTAATAAATAGATATTAATCTGTATCTGAGTTATTAGGTGGCCATGTTTCTTATCAACAATATTTTCAAGAGAAAAATGAAGATGAGGAGAGGGAGGACAAGGAAGATGAAAAAAATTATGGAGAGTGGGAGAAAGAGAAAGATATAAAAAAGAAAATTTTCGTTTCATAATTTTAGTAAATAGGGAAATCTCCAGTCTCTACAGACAGAAAAGTTTAATAATTTAGGTGCATTCAAGAGACACTGTGGATTGCATCAAAACAGAGATGTTTATTGGTGAATTAAACTAGCAGATAATTATTCTCTATTTTTATTTATAAAGTTAGAATCTTTGAAAAACATTCAAAATAACAGTGTTCATGATCCACTTGTATCAAATTATCGTCTGTAGAAAGTATAGTGATTTTCCAAAGTTATTACATTAAATCATATGGATGACTTTCCTTTAATGAAACAACTGAATCCCAAATATTATAATTTTAAATATCTCACTTAACTTTATTTTTATTATTTTCACATATAAATTTTAAGGAATGTATTGTTATTTAGCAAAAAAATGCAAATAGATTTATCTTTAAAGCATTTTTGAGTTATTTTTAATTAAAAAAATTTGTTTTAAAAATGCATGCTTCATCATTGTTTACATTAGGTCAAGGAGTCAATTTAATTGATTGCCAGGGAAAAAATGTGTGCGTTTCATTTTCTTAAAAAACACTATGATGGTTTGATTGAACGGCATGTTGACAAAAAATGTGTATTTTCTACTATCTCAATTTTAATAAGCCATTTGGATTTACTGAGGCTATTGTGGCTTTTAATTTTTTTATTTTGCTAGTTCTTGGGTGTGCAGGATTAAGGGCAAACAAATACAAACTGATTATAGAAGTGAATAGAAAGATTAAAACTTAAGGTAAGTGCACAGAACAAAGTTCCTTTGCTTATCAGAATTAATATGGGTCTACAAATTTAGGGACTTAGTATGTTTCTTCCTATATACTTAAGTGGAGTTTATGAGTTTATGTTTTTGGTTTTGATTTTAATTTTTTTTATTTTAAAATTGTGGGATACAATTCAGGGTTATGTATATAAATATTCGTTGTGCAGGCACCCTTGTTGATAAGGTCCCTTCCCCAGGCAGGTTCCCACTACTGCCAATCCCACCTCCCCGCCCCCCCATGCCCCCTCAGTTTCCCACTACTGTAACTCCTTTTCTTATGGTATAACAATAGTTGTTCAAGGTCCACTTATGAGTGAGAGCATGTGATACTCAGTTCTTTGTTTCTGTGAAAGATCACTCATTATTATGGACTCTAAGTCCATTCAGGTTGCTGCAAATTTCATGATTTTGTTCTTCTTTATGGCAGCGTAATATTCCATTGCGTATATGTACCACATTTTTTTTATCCAGTCCTCTTTTGATGGGCAGCACGGTTGGTTCCATGTTCTTGCTATTGTGAACAATGCTGCGATAAACATACGTGTATAGGAATCATTTTTATAGAGTGATTTGTGTTCTTCTGGGTATGTTTCCAGTAGGAAAATTGCGGGATCGTATGGAAGGTCAAGTTTTAGAACATTTAGGAAGTGCCACACTGTTTTCCACAGAGGTTGTACTAGTTTACACTCCCACCAACAGTGTGGAAGTGTTCCCTTTTTGCCACGTCCTCTCCAGCATTTGTTATTTTTTGAGTTATTGAGGATGACCATTCTGACTGAAGTTAGGTGGTATCTCAGTGTAGTTTTAATTTGCATTTCTTTGATGATTAGTGAGGTTGAACATTTTTTCATGTACCTGTTGGTTGCTCGTATGTCTTCTTTTGAGAACTGTCTATTCACGTCCTTTGCCCACTTTGTAATGGGGCTGTTTGTTTTTTCTTTTCAGCACATTTGAGTTTCTTGTAGATCGAAGATGTTAGGTCTTTGTCAGACATACTGTTGGAAAATATTTTTTCCCAGTCTGTGGGCTATCTACCTGCTCTCTCGATGGTTTCTTTGGCTTTGTCGACGCTTGTCACATTGGTATGAACCCACTTGTCTATCTTATATCTTATGGCATGGGCATTTGGGGTTTTGATCAGGAATTGGTTGCCAGTACCAATTTCCATAAGGTTGTGTCCTGCATTTTCTAAAGTTCTTACTGTCAGAGGTTTCACGTTTAGGTCTCTGATCCATTTAGAGTTGATTTTTGTGTATGGAGATAGGTAAGGGTTCTGTTTCAATCTTCTGCATGTGGTCAGCCAGTTTTTCCAGCACCATTTACTGAATAGGTTCTCCTCTCCCCAGTGGTTGGTCGTGGAGGCTTTGTCGAAGATAAGTTGGTTGAGAAATTGAGGTTTTGCTTCTGGAATCTCAATTGTATTCCATTGGTCTCTATGCCTGTTCTTGGCTCTTTTGATTATTGCAGCTCTATAATAAAGTTTAAAGTCTGGGAGTGTGATACCTCCTGCTTTGTGTTTTTTTGCTGAGAATTGCTTTGGCTATTCTTGATGGTTTATGTTTACATATGAATTCCTGTTTTCTTATTCCAGGTCTGAAAGAATGTTGCTGGTAATTTGATGAGTATTGCATTAAATCTGTAGATTGCCTTAGGTAGGATGGACACCTTAACAATGTTGATTCTTCTGATCCATGAGTATGAACTATTTTCCCACTTATTTGTGTCATCTTTGATTTCTTTGAGAGTTTTTTGCAGTTTTCATTGTAAAGGTCTTTCATGTCTCTGGTTAGCAAGATGCCAAGATATTTCATTTTTTTGTGGTTATTGTGAATGGGATTGTGCTTTTTATTTGGGTTTCTGTTTTATTATTGGTGTATAGAAATGCAATTGCTTTTTGCACATTTATTTTATACCCTGAGACTTTGCCAAAGTCCTTTTTCAGTGCAAGGAGATTTTTGACAGATTATCTTGTGTTTTCAAGGTATAGAATCATGTCATCTGCAGACAGGGATAACTTGATTTCCTCTTTTCCTACACCTGTTTGCCTTCTCTTCTCTGATTGCTCTAGCTAGGACTTCAAAAACTATGTTGAACAGGAGGGGTGAGAGTGGACATCCTTGCTTTGTTTCAATTTTCAGGAGAAATGCTTCCAAATTCTGTTTAGCAATATGCTGGCTGTGGTTTTCTCATAGATGGCTCTTACTTCTTTGAGGTATGTTCCATCTATGTCTAGATTTGAGGGTTTTTATCAAGAAGGGGTGCTGGATTTTAATCAAAAGCTTTTTCTGCATCTAATGACATAATCATGTGGTTTTTGGTTTTACATCTGTTGATGTATTTAATTCCTTTTTTCGTCTTATGAATGTTGAACCAGCCTTTCATCCCAGAGATGAAGTCTACTTGGTCGTGATGGATAATTTTTGATTTGTGTTGTTGAATCTGGTTTGCTAGGATCTTGTTGAGTATTTTAGCGTCTATGTTCATCCAGGATATTGGCCTGTAGTTCTCTTTCTTTGTTAGATCTTTACCTGGCTTGTTTATCAATGTTATGTTAACTTCATAAAATGATTTGGGGAGAGTTACATCTTTCTCACATACCTGGAATAATTTCAATAGAATTGGTATCAGTTCCTCCTTGTATGTTTTGTAGAATTCTGCTGGCAAGCCATCAGATCTAGGGCTTTTTTTTGTTGGTAATTTTCTTATGACATCTTCAATTTCCTGGATTGTTATTCGTCTATTGATGGTCTTGATTTCTTCTTGTTCCAAACTGAGGAGGTTGTGTGATGTCAGAAAGCCCTCCATTTCCTTTAGATTTTCAAGTTTTTTTCCATACAAGGGTACATAGTAGTCTCTGATAATATTTCTTCAGGGTCAGTTGTGACTTCATCTTTTGTGTTTCTGATTGAGTTTATTTGGGCTTTTTCTCTCTTTTTCTTGGTCAGTCTAGCTAGTGGGTCATCAATATTGTTTATCCTTTGAAAGAACAAGATTTTTGTTTCCTTGATTTTTTTGTATTATCTTTTTGCTCTGTGTCCTGGATTTGGGCTTTTATTTTGGTGGTCTGGATTCTTCTGCTGAAGTAAGGGTTTTGGTGGTCTTGCTTTTCCATCTTCCTTATGTGACTTGTTAGGCTGGTAACTTGTGATCTTTCTATTTTCTCATGTGTGTTGGTAAAGATATGAATTCCCCTCTTACTACTGATTTCATGGCATCTCAGAGGTTTTGGTAAGATGTTTCTTCATTTTCATTTGTTTTCAGGTATCTTTTAATCTCTGTTTTGATTTCAATGTTGACCCAGGAGTTGCTTAGCATCATGCTGTTAGTGGGTTTGGGAGGAACTTTGTTGGAGTTGATATGTATTATTATTCCTCTGTGGTCTGAGAAAGTGCATGGCAGAATTTCAATATTATGAAATGTATTTATCCTTGATTTATGCCCAAGGATGTGGTCAATCTTAGGGTACATTCCATATGATGATGAGTAGAATGTATATTCTGTGGTTGTTGGGTGGAGTGTTCTGTAGGTATCAATTAAGTCTGTTTGATCAAGAGTCACATTCTGGATCACCTTGCTGATTTTTTGTCTTGATGATCTGTCTAGGGTTGTGAGTGGGGTATTAAAGTCCCCAGTTATAATAGCGCTATAGTCAATATCTTTTTAAAGTTTACCTAGAAGCTGCTTTATGAATGTTGGTGCTCCTATGTTGGGTGCATATATGTTTAGGATGGGTATTTCTTGTTGATACATTGAACCTTTTATCATTATATAGTGTCCACTGTAGATTTTTAAATTTTTGATAGTTTAAAGAGCAGTTTGAGCCGGGCTCAGTGGCTCAGTCTGTAATCCTGCGCTTTGGGAGGCTGAGGTGAGTGGATTGCCTGAGCCTGCGGGTTCGAGACCCGCCTGGGCAGCGAGACCTCATCTCTACAATAAATCGAAAACTTAGATGGGCGTGGTAGTGCACGCCTGTAATTCCGGCTATTCGGAAGGCTGAGGCGGAAGGATCGCCGGAGCCCAGCGGGTCGAGGCTGCGGTGGCCGGGAGCGGCCACTGCACTCTTGTCTGGGTGACAGAGTGAGACTCCAACTCAAAAAAAAAAAAAAGAGCATTTTGACTGTTATTAAGATCACACTTCCTGCTCTCCTTTGTGTTCTGTTTGCCTGAAATTTTGCTTCCCATCCTCTTACTTTGAATCTTGAATATGCAAGTGTCCTTTCTGGTGAGATGAGTCTCTTAGAGACAATGTATTGCTGCCTCTTGATATTTTATTCAGTTTGCCACTCTATGCCTTTTCAGTGGTGCATTTAGTCCATTCACATTCAAGTTAATTATTGAAATGTGAGAGTTTATCCCTAACATGAGGTTCTTACATAGTTGTTTTTGTTCCTGTTTGTTTGTTGTCTTTCTTTTGGTTTTTGGTGGATTCATGTGTGTTTTCAATCTTTTTCCTGCACCCATGTGAAGAATGTTGTCTTTCTTCATTCCCTTTCTTCTGTGTTTAATACTTTCCTAAGTGTTTCTTGTAGAGCTAGCTGGTCTAGAGGCAGCATAAGTTCTTAGGGATTGAATGTCTGGGAAAGATATTAATTCTCCTTCACTGATGACGTTTAGCTTAGTTGGGTAGGTTATTCTTCATTGAAATTGTTTATATTTGAGAACTTTGAAGATTGGGCTCTGAGCTCTCCTATCCTGAAGGGTTTCTGTAGATAAATCTGCTGCTATTCTAATTGGTCTTCTGAGTAGGTATTCTGACCTTTTTCTCTCATTACCTTTAGAATGTTTTTCTTTTATACATATTTTGTTTAGGTGAATTAGTATGTGTCTAGGACTTGGTTTTCTCATTTGTTGTCTTGCAGGGATTCTCTGAATCTCTTGTGTCTGAATGGTCACATCACTGATGAGATGAAGGAAGTTTTCTTGAATAATTTTATGGAATGTTTGCTCCAGGGTGATCTTTGTCTCTCTTTCTGCCTCAAGAAGTCCAATTCCCTTAGGTTCAGCCTCTGAAAAAATAGCTTATCTCTTGAAGGTTTTGTTCTTTTAATGCTTCTTTTCTGTGTTTTTGATAGTTTGGGTTAGTTCTGTATTTTGGTCCTCAAGCTCTGAGATTCTTTCTTCTGCTTGGCTAATTACGCTTTCCATGCTTATCATGTTGTTATTTATTTCATTCACAGTATTCTTTACTACTGTTATTTCAGTTATCAATTCCTTCCTAATTTCCTCTTGTCTCTCCTCAAGTCTTTTTAATCTCTCTATTAATGTATTGATATCTGGGTCTTTAGTTTGAGATCAGTCACTCTGGGGGCTCTTCATTGTTTGCATTCCGAAGTCTGTTTTCTCAGTATCTGACTTCCCAGGGGTCTGTGTGAGACCCATATTCTTCTTTTGTTTTTTCTTCATTTGTGTAGATTTTCCTCCCTCCCACCTCCCCCCCCTTCTTTAATTCTGTTGTTCAGGAATGGCGAGGTTGCTTTTACTTTCTTTGGCACCCTGGAACCCACTTCTTTCTGCCTTACAATCTATTCATGCAGTGGGGGTATAGGTTTGCTCCCTGGAAGCAAAATGAGGAAAGAAAATTGGAAAATAATGGAAAAAGGAAGGAAGGGGGCAAAAGGAAGGTGGAGAGAGAGGAGAGTAAGAGGGAAAACAGACAGATGTACCAACTAACAAATTAAAAGAGACACAAAGTCAGAAAAGATTTTTAAAAAACTAAAACATACAGATAATCATAAAAACACACAGTCCAACAAAAACCTACCTGTTGATGTATTCTTTCCATAAACAAGCAGGAAGTAAAGGATAGAGAAAAGAAAAATCAGTAAAATAACAGAAACAAAGCAAGTATGAAAGCGTTATCAAAAACAGAAAGAGAATACAAAAATGAAACAAAAAAAACAAACAAAAATGAGCAGAACAAACAGAAAAAAATAAAAATAAATAAAAACAAGGAACCAAACTCACTCTGAGGTCATTCCTCTAAGTCCAACGCTTTTTCAGTGTTGGTCTCCAGTCCCTCCTCTCTGCTCTCTCCACAGGCAGACATGGTTGCTCACAGCTTGAGTCTGATGTCCCAGGCCTACTTTGGAAGGAGGGTGGATCAGATCCGGACTCACCTGGCTTGCTCCCTGTGGAGTCTGCCACTCAGATCAGACCTTTCTGTGTCTGATCCAGCATGGGGGAGGGGCTTCTGTCTCTCCCAGTTTGATGAGATTACCTTGGGTCCCAAGTTGATGGCTGGGCGAAGATGGGCGGACCAGGGCGTGGGCAATTCTTGTCTCTGCCTCGTCATGGGACACAGAAAATGGCTTCGGTAGGCATCTCCTCACCAGGCATGGGACACTTCTCCAGCTCTCCTCACTTCTCTCTCCCCACCTATCAGATCCGGGGCTCCAGCTGATCTGCTATAACAGGTGATGGTGTGGGCCAGGCGTCAGTCGATGAGAATCAGCTGGATTTGGCAGGTTCTTCTCTGGAGTCCCATGCGCAGCAGACGATCTTGTGCACACTAGAGCTCCTATCTCAGGGCAGTGGAGGCTCACAGTCACCCTCAGAGGCAGGGCCGGGTGCTTGTATCCCAGTCTCCCCTCAGACAGACTTTCACTCTCCCACCAGTGCATGCCTATTCATGCAGAGAGTCTTTATGGACACTTACTTTTGCAGAGACTCTCACAGTCCAACTTGTCCGATCACCATCTTAAGCTCCACTGAATTTATGTTTTTGAGTGCTTACTATACATATCAAATACTTGTGTTTTTTAAAAAATTATCTTTTAACAACCAAATTAAATTGTTGCTGGTATTATCCTAATTTCATGGATTAGGAAACTGAGATGCAGGAAGAGAAAAACAAATTTCCCATCACAGAATCAGCATCTGTTAATTCTGGCCCATTTAGGTATAAATCCAGAGCCCAAGATTTTAAAACTTTGCTAAATCTCCTCTTTACTTCTTCTGAATCTTAATCATGATTAATTCTCTGGAAAATGTGTGTTTCCTATAATGAATGAATGTATATTAGATAAATGAATTTTACACATTTATCACAAGTGAAAAAGTGATTTATTTTGAAATAACTTGTGTACCATACCCTTTGACATATGTAGAGTATCACAATTTTTTCTTGTTCCAATAGTAAACATTGAAATAAAGTTTCTGTTGTCTTATTAAGTATCTTTTAATGAGGCTTTAAAAATATACTAAAGCTTGGCCTTTCAGAATTTAGAAATATAATTCATGATGGAATCCTAATAATTATTATGAATGGTATGGTGTATTGAAAATGCTAAACTGATTTGAGTTAATAAACCTTACAAATAAAAATTTGACATTTTTCCAAAGTATATCTTGGCACTTTTGACTTGTTCACACATACAGTTTTGCCAAAGCTTTGTATCCTTCTATTACTTTTAGAATAGCAGCAACAACACATATGCTTTTTCTTTGGAAAAATGTCTTGCAATTTTACTTTTGAGGAATTTATAATTTCCAAATGAAAACATATTGTATTGAAGAAATACACAAGTTTTCAAAGTAAGTAAAATAGAATTTAAAGCATTGTATTGTACAATTGTGCCATTATCGTGAATAAGAGAAAAAAAAACCAGGATGTACTGTCTTTTCTTTCTGAACTGACTGTAGAAGTTATTCTGACCTCTTCAATATATATGAAGAATGTGGTACTGTGTTAATGCTGGAATGAGAGGATAACATAAAGTATAAAACCACAGCCCTTTTTATTTTTCAAGAATACTATGAATCTCTCATTTCTTACCATTTTCTCTCAATTAAATAAAGAAATGCAATAAAAATATTTTTGAGCATTTATTTGAGCAGAAAATATGAGCCAGTTTCTGTGGCAGGTGTTGAGATTACAAAAATGAATATGATATGGTCTAAATATTGGCATAACTTAATCTTTGCACAACACAAGTGATTGCTAAGGCCATCTCTTGTAGATTGGACATCTGTGTATGTGTGGTGAGCCAAGGGCTTGCAAAGTCCAAGTCATGCCCAAATTACTCTCCTAATCAAATTTTTACCAACGGTACCATTTTTTGAATACTATCAGCATTTTCAAGATGCCACTACTTCTTGAAAAGAATTAAACTGCATGTCTATGATCATGTCTTTCTCTTCTCCTGAACATTTACAGGAAAAAAGAAACCAGGAAACATGGTCTAATTTTTTGCAGTGCATATTAATGATTGAGCACCTGAAAAACAATTCAAGAGTTTTGTTGACAAAAAAAGTCATAACCTATTCAATGATATAACATTGAATAGCTGTTCTTTTAGATTGTTTATGGTAAACGAGTTCCTAACCTATGGTTCATAGGCCCTAACTCCCAGAAAACTATTATATCAGCATGTAAATATGTTAATAGAAAATGAAGATACTTGATGAGCTAAGTAGGTTTTTTTGTGTGCACTATGAGGGACTTTAGGACACATTTGAATACTTTTCCTGAAACCAATTTACTCTGAATGCATGAAATTATAAAATGCATTGAAAGATATATAGATACATGAATATATTTATATAAATATAAATTATATATATATTTATATATGTGTGTGGGGAAAGCAAATACAGTAAAACTATCATTTACATACTCTATATAGTGACAGTATAATAGTTCACTATAAAACAGGTTAATTTTCTTTAAAGAATTCTATGCTCAAATATTGTTAAAATTTAAATAAAATTAAGGCTTATGATGGAAACAATAATAATTTCAATACTGTGTTAATAACACACAAACATTAATGAAATATTACAGAATATGGAATCTTCTCAAGAAGAAAAAGCTTTCTAGATGGAAGCTCAGAGACTTATAAAGAAATGATGAAAGTCGGGCTCGGTGGCTCAGCCTGTAATCCCGCGCCTTTGGGAGGCTGAGGTTAGTGGATTGCCTGAGCCCGCAGGTTCGAGACCCGCCTGGGCAGGCGAGACCTCATCTTTACAATAAATCCAAAAAATTAGCCGGGCGTGGTAGCGCATGACTGTAGTTCCAGCTACTTGGAAGGCTGAGGTGGAAGAATCGCCAGAGCCCAGCAGGTCGAAGCTGTGGTGGCCGGAAGTGGCCACTGCACTCTAGTCTGGGCGATAGTGAGACTCCAACTCAAAAAAAAACCAAAAAACAAAAAACAAAAGGATGAGCAAGAAAACCAATAAATATAACAAATAAATATTAATTTTACATAACAACAAAAACAATGATAAATGTCCATTATATGAGGGGCACCCTCCCCCAAAACAGAATTTACTTATAAAAAATTGTATATTTATTCTTAAATTGTGTAAAAGCTCAGTCACATCCAAAAGTACTCTCCACTTGATTCAATACATGTATAAAGACACTTTTTCCATTGCTCAAGTTTGTCAATTTTGATGCCCTTTAGTATATGAGATATTTGAGCATGAAAGGACTTCAGACATGTAATGGGCAAACTGAGTCTTTTGAAAGATAAGTAGGAGTTCACCACCAACACAAGAAAGGAAGAGTCATTTCAAAGTGAATAAGTAAAGAATGTGCAAAGCAGTTTGCAAAGATGTGAGAAGAAACCCCCCAAAACCAGGAATTATTTTTATTAAAAATGTTGTTTTTTATTCTTGCATGTTTAAACTTCAGTAACCTTCAGTAACCCTGTTTAATGCAACATACCTAAAAAGATGCTTTTTCTCCTGCTCAAAACCATTTTTGAACTTGTCAATTGTGACACCTTTTAGTGATTCTGCTGTTTTTTGTTTCACCTCTTCCACATTGGCAAAATGTTTCCTTTTGAAGATTTTTCCATCCAGGAAAAAATGAAAAAGTTTCTCAGGGATAGTCTGGGTGAATAGTGAGGGTAGGAAATGAGGGTCATTCTGGTTTTAGTCAGAAACTGTTGAATACTCAGCTCAGTATGGGTATATGCATTGTCATGGTGGAAGAACCAGTCGCCTGTTTCCTGCAACTCAGTTTCCTGCAACTCAGGATGTTTCTCCTGCAAATCATAACGCAGCTTTCTCAAAACTTCCAGATAAAAATTTGATGTTTGATCAAATTCCACATGCACAACCAGGAGTCTCCCCTCCAAAAGATAATTCCAGTTCCTGGGGGTTGTACCCTTGTATGTAATTATTATTATATAAGATATGGTATTCAAAATGAATGGAATAGTCTCATTATTAAAAAAAGATAAATAAAAATAATAGAATAATCTTTGAGAAATTTATTGCAAGAATAATAAAGATAGCAGACCTATTTTGATCAATTGCCCAAAATTAAAAGTAATCAATCCCCAAAACAGATAAGAAGAAGCCGGGCTCGATGGCTCAGCCTGTAATCCCGCGCCTTTGGGAGGCTGAGGTGAGTGGATTGCCTGAGCCCGTGGGTTCGAGACCCGCCTGGGCAGCGAGACCTCATCTCTACAATAAATCAAAAAAAAAAAAAAAAAAAAAATCAGCCGAGCATGGTAGCGCACGCCTGTAATTCTGGCTACTTGGAAGGCTGAGGTGGAAGGATCGCCGGAGCCCAGCAGGTCGAGGCTGCGGTGGCCAGGAGTGGCCACTGCACTCCAGTCTGGGTGACAGAGTGCGACTCCAACTCAAAAAAAAAAAAAAGATAAGAAGAAAAAAAGTGGGACAGGTTGTGAAAACAAATGATTTTTAAAATTGTATATCTAAATGTAAATATCCTGCATGCTCAAATTGAATATGAAGGTTGCAAAACTGTATAAAATTGTCCCGTCTATTTTTCATTTACAAAAGAAACATGTAAAATATAAAGATACATAAAGTGGAAAAAATAAATGAATAAATATAAGCCTGAAAACACATATTAATATGAAAATATTAATGTCAAAATAGATTTCAAAACACAAAGCATTACCAGAGATAAATGGACATTTTATAATGCTGAAGCATTAACTTAATTAAGAAATTAAAAATTTCCTAATTATACTGCAAAAGCTGACATAAAAAATAGAAAAATAAACAAACGAACAATTATAGTGAGATACTTTGTCCCAAACCTCTCAGAAACTCATGAACAAGCACATCAAAATTAGTAATGACAACAAACAAAAAAGGTTTAGACATCACGATTAGTAAAATTAATGGTGAAGCTATTGCACTTCCTAAACTGCGAAATATATTTTCTTTTCAAGCATGCACTGAATATTTACAAAAATTGACCATATGTTGTGCCATCCAGCAATTCTTAATAAAAATTTCAGTGCTGGAAATCATACACATCATCTCCTCTGGCTGAAAATAAATTAAACTAAAAATTAATAAAAATGATAACTAGAAAACCCATATTTTGGGATATTGAATAATGGGCTTCTAAATAACTTATAGGTCAAACAGGAATCGCAATTTTATTTATTTATTTAAAAAAATTTTTTTTTGAGTTGGAGTCTCACTCTGTCGCCCAGACTGGAGTGCAGTGGCCACTCCCGGCCACCGCAGCCTTGACCTGCCGGGCTCAGGTGACCCTTTTGCCTCAGCCTTCCAAGTAGCTGGAACTACAGGCATGCGCTACCACGCCCGGCTGATTTTTTGATTTATTGTAGAGATGAGGTCTCGCTGCCCAAGCGGGTCTCGAACCCGCGGGCTCAGGCAATCCACTCACCTCAGCCTCGCAAAGGCGCGGGATCACAGGCTGAGCCACCGAGCCCGGGTAGAAATCACAATTTTAAATCCAAATATTTTAATTACCTGCAAAACAACGAAAATAAATGCACAATATTTTATTGTTTTAATTGGCTGATGGTTATATGAATGTTTTCTTCCTGGCAAACTATGCAGCTATAGATGTTTGTTTTGTGTAATTTTCTGTACCTGGAATATTTTTGTACGATAAAGTGCTTAAAGAAAAGACTACATGAGGTGGCTCACACCTATAATCCCAGCAATTTGGGAGGCTAAGATAGGAAGATTGTTTAAACCTAGGTGTTCAAGGTCAGCCTAGGCAGCATAGCTAGACCTCATCTTTACAAAAAAATAACAAAAAGCCTTAAAAAATTAGCCAGGCATGGTGGTGAACACCCCTTGTTCTAACTATTTGGTAGGCTGAAGTGGAAGTATTGCCTGAATTTAAGAGTTCGAAGCTGTGGTGAGCCATGATTGTGCCATTGTATTTTAGCCTGGGTGACTGATTGAGATCCTAACAAAATAAAAAATGAATTAAATTAAAATATAACAGAAAAGAAAATATCACTCTGGATCCTCTGGCTATAGAAAGTAAAACAAGAGAATCCAAGACTTTCATGAGCAAAATAATGATACCATATGGTTAAAAACCAGAATATTTCTGAGAATTCTATTTTTGTTTAATTGTCTTATTATTTTGCCCAAGCTAAAATGATAATTATTTTTATTTACTTGTTTTTATGTAGAATTATGGGAAATAACCTCTTAACGTCACATGCACATATAAATAAAAGACAGTGGATGGACTACTGACTCTGGAGCCTGGCTCCAGTTTCATAAACCACTATCTCTGTTTCTTTAGAAAATAAACATAATCTCTCCTGCCTTAGTTTCTTTGTCTATAAAATAACAATAATATAAGAACAGTAATCCCCTCACAGGATTCTTGAGCTACGTAAATTAATACATTTAAAATGACTAGAACAGCTCTAGGCCTGTAGTAATTGTTCATTAATGTTAGCTATGTTTTCTCTATATAACATTATCAGTTTGCAATGCACATTTTCTGGAATGGTCCTTTACAAATTGGAAGAATTTGTGTTACCATAACAAAAAACTGAAATTCTTCATTAAATAAAAACTATGCAGTTGGATTAATGGCCTTTATTCAGTCATTTTTTTCTGCTTATATTTTCTATGTTTTTTAGAATGTGAACAACTTTTCTCTGGAAATTCTAAGGATTAAATGGCTATGCATTTTTTTCTGCATGAAATATCAGTCTTTACAATAAGCATTACAATTGTCATAATTACAATTTAATTGAAAATATTCTTTGGAGAAAATGTCGGCACTTTGTTGAGATTAGTTTTCAAATCAGTACTGTCAGTAACTCATTTACAAATAAGCTCTGTACTACATTATTTTTAGATGAGGTATTATTTTTATTAGCTTAAACAACAACTATTTATAAGTTCACAATTTTATAGATTGAAGATTTGGCATGTTGTGTCTTGGTTTTTGCTTAGGACACCACAAACTTAAATCAAGGTGTTAGCTGGGTTTAGTTCTTATCTGGAGGGTCTGCAGTGAGATCTGTTCTGGTCTCATGGATATAAACTGTTGGCAGAAGTCACTTCCTTGGTTATTAAACTGAGATCTCTATTTCGTTGCTGGCTGTTGCTCGGAATAAACCTCTGCTTTTAGAAGCCAACTACTCACCTTTTCATGTGCCGCCTCGAGTGACAGCATAGGAATGTCAAGGACTTTTTATACTTTGAATCCCTCTCTCTTCTCTTTCTGTCACCAGCCAAAGCACTCTACTTTGAAAGGTTCACAGTATCATGCCAGGCTTACTTGAAAAATTCCCCACTCTTCAAGTCAACTGTATCATACAACGTAATGTAACTGCCAGATGCTATCTCATCATTTATAGTACTGGGATTAGGATATGGAATTTCAGGGTAATATATGCTTTTTAGAATTTTGCATTCCACAGATGATGTCATGATTTGCTAAAAGACTCCTTTAGATATATTTTGGGGGCTTTCTAGATTTAACTAAAGATGAACCAGAGATAGGAATGCAAGTTGTAAAGTGTAAACATTTTCCTGTAAGCCATCCTTTTCAACAGTGGAACAGATTAAGTTTTGATGTAATAAACTTGTTATTGCAGAACATGCTTTCCTGACAGAAAATAGCCAACTAGTATGGATATTAGCGTGACGTCTTGGCCACAAGGAGGAAGAATAGACAATAGAATCTTTGAATGGTCTTTCAACACTTATATGATTTAAAGACAGAGAGAATCACGTACTGCATGGAAATTTTAAATGTGAATTTTTGTTCTTCTAGTATTAACCTGGACTCAGTTGAAATATAATTTTTTTAAAAAGGGATTTTACAAGAAAGCATAAAAAAATCTAAATTACTCACATTTTTGCCTGTGAAAACTAAAACTAAAGTTCAAATAAATAAAAGGACTTTTTTTCAGAGTTCTCAATAACCAAATTTGGACACTAAGCTAGTTATTATGGTACTAATTAATGAGACTCTGAGTATGTTTGGCTTCTTCTCAGCCAAATATAACCATAGAGAAAAATGTCAAGATAAATAATACCTAATTTTAACAATAGACTTTTCAATTCTCCCTGCAATCTCTATGGATAAAAACCTACTTTTTAAAAAACGATGTGACCAGCATTTTCAGCTCTATCCTTAGTGCAGAGAATGAAAATGGACATGATAAACTTTCAATGAGAGATCAGTATGGGGATTTCTCATTAAATGGATATAAACTAGTTAATTTTACAGAAGATATATGGAATTTTTACTAAAGAAAGACATTTCTAGAATAAAGCAAAAAATCTATTAATGTACTATATACTACATAGGATTTTGTAATTTTAAAAATGATGGAATTGTTTGAGAAAACAGATAATGCAAGCAAAACATATAAAGTAGCATTTAAAATATTCACCAAGGTGAACTTGAAGGGAAATGTTTTATAGATATTCCTTTTAATATGTCACAAAGGCAAATGGATAGTCATTTCAGAATAGTAGATATTAAAAGATATTAAAGTTAACTGTTTGCATTGGGTAGATTTATGGTTGTTAATGCAATTTAGTAAGTATTTATGACAGGCTGTTGTGTAAGAATCCACAAAATAGGTACTGGGTAATTGAAAAAAAATAAGAGCTTTGACCTAGTAGAAAAAGAAACAAGTTCATAGCTATCTAGAAAACATGTCAGATCAAAATAAATTCTGCAATTGTAAATTTAAATAAAGTATTATGAGATCATAAAGGAGAGAGTAAACCAGCCTAGGATAGTTTAAAAAGGACTCACAAAAGATAGAAAATTTGAACTGATCTTCAACATATTTCAGTGGGTTAGACTGAGTGGAAAGATGCCATTTGATGAAATAGTATGAGATAGGATGAAACAGCAGTAGCAAAATCAATGAGACTCCCAATTGTATGAGGTGGTCAGAGAGGACAGAAACAGAAATACTGGGTGATAAGACCAGCAAGGTATACCAAGCTTAGAGTGTAAAGAATTTTGATTACTAAATACATTGACTCTTCTTTATTTAGAAATATGAATTTTGAACATAAGCGTTATCAAATAATGCTGTGTCTTAGACTAAGAACATTTGTGGACGTATGGAGGAGAGGAATGTGGAGAGTATAGAATGGGAATGGGAAGACACACACACACACACACACACACACACACACACACACACACACACACACATTTATTTATTTATTTATTTTTTGAGTTGGAGTCTCACTCCATCCATCACACAGGCACGCTCTCACTGCCACCCCAGTGGCAAACTGCTGGACTCCAGGAAGCCTTCCGCTTCAGCCTTCCAAGTAGCCGCAACTACAGGTGCATGCTACTGCATCCAGCTAATTTTTCATTTATTGTAGAGACGAGGTCTTGTCAAGTTGGCTGGGCTGGTCTTGAATCCACAGGCTCAGGCAATCCACTTACCTCGACCTCCCAAAGTGCTGGGCTTGCGGACCGAGTCACTGATCCCAGTCGAAAAGTGTATTTTAAAATTAAGAATACAAGTTATAAAAAGTCTTTAATTGGGCAACTAATACGCTCTGTGAATTTCATTTAGTGGGTTGATATACACAAGCTATGCAAATACTTTCAAATATTAATAAAATATTTTGAAGATATTAATCGTAATGTATATTAATATAGTGTGTACTTTAATCTGCCATTTTTGTTTAATTATTTTCAAAAGAAATGTTTTAAGACTCATAAAATACAAATGTATGGCGTTCAATATTTTATATTATCGTGGTTTTACTGGGCATAGCAAGGATTCATTATATCTGTACTAGTTCTTAATTATATTTTCTAGAAAAGTAGTATGAAAAACATTTTTTTCTTACCAGTCATATGCCTTTAACAACATATACTTAATTTAGATTCCTTCTTTATTTTTATTAATTTTAACCTCATGTACAGCCAAAAAACAAGTGTATCTATTTAATATACATAAATCCCTATATCTTCACAAGACTAACCTTTCATGTAAATTAGTGTAATAATAACACAACATGAATCAGATATTTCAATAGATGATTGACACTGTCTTATTAACATCTCATAACCATTCAGAGAGGTAGATGATATTATTTCATCATTTAATAGTTGAGAAAATTGGTTCAAAGTGAATAAAAAAGTTTCCTAAAGTCTTTGTTGATTTTTGTGTATGGTGATAGGTAGAAGATTTGTTTTAATCTTCTACATGTGGTCAGTCAGTTTTCCCAGCACCATTTACTGAATAGTTCTCCTCTCCCCCGTGGTTGATGGTGGAGGCTTTGTCGAAGATGAGTTGGTTGAGAAATTGATGTTTTGCTTCTGGAATCTCTATCTTGTTCTATTGGTCTATATGCCTGTTCTTGTACCAATACCATCTGTTTTGAAAATTGTAGTCTTATAATAAAGCTTAAACTCTGGGTGCATGATGCCTCCCACTTTTGTTGTTGTTGTTGTTGTTTGTTTGTTTGTTTGTTGAGGATTTTTTTTAGCTATTCATGGTCATTTATGTTTCCATATGAATTCCTGTGTTGTCGTTTTCAGGTCGGAGAATAATGTTGCTGGTAATTTAATGAGTATTACGTTCAATTTGTAGATTGCCTTGGGTAGCATAGACATCCTAATGATGTTGAATCTTCCAATCCATGAGTGCGAAATATTTCTCCATTTGTCTGTGTCATCTTTGATTTCTTGATCCATGGGATGTACCTCAAAATAGTAGAGCCATCTAAGAGAAACCCACAGCCAACATACTGCTGTGGGTTTCTCAACATACTGAGTAGTACTTTGTAGTTTTCGTTGTAAAAGTCTTTGACATCTCTGATTAGGAAGATGTCAAGATATTTTATTTTTTTTGTGTGTGGCTATTTTGAATGGGATTGTGCTTTTTATTTGGGTTTCTGCTTGTTTATTGTTGGTGTAAAGAAATGCTATTGTCTTTTGCACATTCATTTTATACCATGAAACTTTGCCAAAGTCCTTTATCAGTGCAAGGAGATTATTGATAGATTATCTTGGACTTTTGAGGTATAGAATCATGTCACCTGCAAAGAGGGATAACTTAACTTCTTCTTTTCCTATTTGGATACCTCTGATTTCCTTCTCTTTTCTGATTGCTCTAGCTAGAACTTCCAATACTATTTTGAACAGGAGAGACGAGAGTGGACCTCTTTGTCTTATTTTGATTTTCAGGAGAAATGTTTCCAATTTCTGTCTGTTTAGCAGTATGTTGAGTGTGGGTTTCTCTTAGATGGCTCTTACTATTTTGAGGTATGTTCCATGGATCAAAGACCTAAACATAACACCTCAAATCCTCAAACTGTAAGAACCTTTGAAAGCGCAGGAGACACCATTATGGAAATTAAAACTGGCAGCCAATTCTTGATCAAAACCCCAAGTGCACATGCCAGAAAAGATAAGATAGACAAGTGGGACCTCATTAAACTGACAAGCTTTTGCAAAACCAAAGAAACCATCAAGAGAGTAGGGAGACAGCCCACAGACTGGGAAAAAATATTTGCCAACTGTATATCTGACAAAGGTCTAACATCTAGGATCTACAAGAAACTCAAAGGTGCTGAAAAGTAAAAAAACAAACAGCCCCATTACAAAGTGGGCAAAAGATATGAAATTATACTTCTCAAAAGAAGACATATGCACAGCCAACAGATACATGAAAAAATGTTCAGCTTCACTAGTCATCAAAGAAATGCAAATTAAAACTACACTGAGATACAACCAAACTCCAGTCAGGATGACCATCATCAATAACTACAAAAAAAAAAAAAAAAAAAGCGGATACAGTGAAAAGGGAACATTTCTATACTGTTAGTAGGAGTATAAACTAGGAAAACCTCTGTGGAAAACAGTGTGGCAATTCCTAAAAGATCTAAAAATTGACTTACTATATGACCCCACAATTCCCCTACTGGGAATATATCCAGAGGAACTCAAATCACTCTGTGAAAAAGATACCTGCACACGCATATTTATTGCAGCATTATTCACAACAGCAAAAACATGGAACCAACCATGCTGCCTATCGGAGTACTGAATTTAAAAAATGTGGTGCGTATACACGATGGGATATTACACAGCCATAAAGAAGGAGAAAATTACTAACTTTACAGCAACTTGGATTGACTTAGAGACTATAATCCTGTGTAATCTATGACAGAACAAAGAACTGAGTATCACATGTTCTCACTCATAAATGGATCTTGAACAACTATTGTAGTACTTTAAGAAAGGAATTGGCAGTAGTGGGAAACTGCTGGGGGAGGGCACACCTCATCAACAAGGATACCTGCATAATGAGCATACCTAACCCTGAATTGTACTCCACATATTTAAAATTAAAAAGAACAGGGATAATAATTATAAATAATTACTAATTAAATAAATAACATATGAAAAGAAAAAAATCTGTTAGTAGATTTGTTTATGATTATGATTATGATTTATTATTATTATTTTTTGAGTTGAAGTCTCACTCTGTCATCCAGACTGGAGTGCAGTGGCCGCTTCCCGCCATTACAGCCTCGACCTGCTGGGCTCCGGCCATCCTTCCACCTCAGCCTTCCAAGTAGCTGGAACTACAGGTGCGCCCTACCAAGCCCAGCTGATTTTTGATTTATCCTAGAAATGAGGTCTCGCCTGCCCAGGCGGGTCTCGAACCCGCGGGCTCAGGCAATCCACTCACCTCAGCCTCCCAAAGGCGCAGGATTACAGGCTGAGTCACCAAGCCCGACTTGTTTATGATTATTTAAATCCAAACTTAATTGTTCATTGTCTTCTCAATGTACATGCCCCCATCTCCTTTTCCAACAGAACTCATTTTGTTTGACATTAGAAAAGTGTGCATTAGCATACACCTTTCAAATACTCACTTGTAGTCATTGGCTATCCTTCGACCTACTTATGAATACTTTATATAAATGAAAATCTATTCTTTCAGTCAGATCTATGACATAGCTGAAAATGTGATGTTTTTCCTAGGTTTCTTTGTATTTTTATGTTTTAAGCAGCATGTACCAAGAACAAAAGGTTAGTGTCTTTCTACTTCCTTTCAATTCTGGCTAATAGGTACCATAACTATCATGTCACTTGAGGATACAAATCACAAGCAAAAAAGGAAGACTGGATCCCTTTTGACAAAGTGCAGCACTAGCCATAACGTACTGCCTCTGATTTTTTTCAATATGAGAAATAATGCATCTCGGTAAGTATATATTATTTTTAAAACACAAGAGAAGGATACAAGAGAAAGAGCAAAGAGAGAGAGAGAGAGAGAGAGAGAGAGAGAGAGAGAGAGAGAGAGAGGAGAGAGATGCATCAGCACACACCATTAAATACTAAGAAATTATGAACTAGGTAGTTGCAATGAATTAATTTGAACTGAACCCTCCTTAGTTTTCAGTGCCTGAGCAATCAAAATTATTAATGAAGCACATTATGTACAAATAATATGAAAAAGACATAAGACGTGATGAGCAACCATAAGAATAGCCTAAAATTTAGAAAGCCTATTCTCTGGGACAGATGACACAAATGTTTCATATGCATCATCTTTAATCCTACAATAGAGACTACACAGTGATAAGTGTAAAAGACAATAGCAAGTAATATGTACAATAAAAAATAATGCATTTAGAAATGTAGCCACTCATGTATGTAAATATATGTAACTAAAGTGTTATCTGTGGTCATGTTTAAATGATGGAAAAATAAAAAGTCTTTAAAATATTTAGTGAATCTTTTTATGTCAGCAACTATTCCCTAAATTTAAAAATTGGCATAATTTACTTTGTATTGTATAAACTGCATAGAGATGAAAATAACTGCAACAATAACAATAATTATGGCACTCATATATAATTTTGTCTATATCTCTGTTCTACTCATGATTTTATATAAATTCATAGATGCAATTATTTAACCAAGATGAATCAGGTATTTCTTTTCTGTTTTATTAAGTGCTCTACCAAACTCTGAAAGTTTACCAGTACTATGATGTTCTGTTGGCCATTGTGTCTACTTTGGACTATATAAGACTATATGTGGAAGTGGACATGACACAAGATTTCACAAAAATTTCAGGTACAACCTATCTTTATAAAACCTCATATTATCCAAATCTGTCTGTCATCCAACAACAAACAATTGAAAATCTCAGAAATTACTCAATAAGTCCTTCTTCAAATGAAACCATATAAATAAGATAAATTTATTGTTAACATTTAATACTAAATACTTCCATTTTTTTTTTTTTTCCTCTGTACCTTGCCTGGTTCTTTACAATCAATTTTGTGACAGTTTTATTTGTAATTGACCGGGTAAACTTTTTTTTTTCTGTTAAGGTATATAGAACATGGCGTTCTTGAGTTATTTGGCCATGATCAGTTAATATTTCAGAGCCTTTAGGTAAATCAAGAGTCTGCCAGTGCTATGGAGTCAAAGAAATTTGACTTTCAAAATTTCATCATCGGTATATCAAATATAAGGTGAACAACAAAATTGCAAGAAATGGTGATGCTAGAAGAAAATACTAAGATGCAAAAATCATCAACATCATCACCACCATTATCACCACCATTATCGTCATCATAATAAAGGTTCTCAACACACTCTCTTAGATAAATGAATATGAGGCAACCTGGTAGAATCGTTTGATTTTTTTTCCAAACAGTTATCTGTCTCTCTAGATCTGTGAAGTCCAAAATATAATCTGTGCCACATATGTAGTATTAAAATTTCTAGTAGTTATATTACAAAAGAGAAATAGAAGAAAAGAAAGGAGACTAATTTTAACAAGACATTTAATTTCATTTAAGAAATTCAAAGTCTTATCAATTCAGAATATAATCAACAAAAGTGATTATGATCTTTAATATTTTTAATTTTCATACTAAGTCTTCAGAACTTCAGTCTGTTTTTTATATTATAGCACATCTCAATTTGGACTAGTCATATTTTAATTCCTTGATAGTCACATGCAGCTAGTGGATACTCTAGCAGCATAATTCTAGATAGCACCGTTTGTAAGGCTTACCTCGGTAATATTAGAAATCCAAATTTTAAATTTCTATAATAAATATTTTTGAATATATTTGATTATCTTTTTATATATTTTATGTGTTAAGTCTTAACTTTTATATTGTTCATTTTTACCTTTTTATTTCATTGTGTTTATATTTGAAGTCCTTTCTGAATTTTTTTTTAATACTTAGCAATACGTCTTATTTATAGTTTACTTTTTACCTATGCCTGTTAATTTTATCTTGGCTCTATTGTGGTAGATGATGTAAAGTAAAAACTTCAGTAATTTTACAAAAGTTTGGTTAATTTTGGGGGGTTACATTTATTGAATAAGTATTTGCCCATTGATTCATAACATTACCCAATTTGTAAATTACAGTAGAGAAATTCTTTTCTTTCTCATTTTTGACCATTTTTATTAGTTTTAGAATCCGTTTGCACAGATAGATACTACATCAGAATTACATTAAAGTTATAATTAACATTGGAGGAATTTCTATCTTTCTCAGACATACTACATTTCACTGGCTACCCAAATAAAATGTATCTCATTCTTGGATTTCTTCTTGGATTTCTTTCTTCTTGGATTTCTTTCCTACATGACATTGTATTGCTCGTATTGCTTCTAATTGGCATGGCCAAGTAATTTCATTAGGGCTGTCCTGTTCAAGTTCATTTTCTTTAAATCCTAGAGCAATGTAATCATATAGCAGATATATGCTAGACTAGGGAAGAATGGAAAATTGGGTTATTCACAATGTTTCTTTCTACAAAAAATCTGGAAGTAGGATGATAAGTACTGTTGAGCAAATATATGATAAAAATATATATGCGACATTATACTTTTAATTTTTAAGGCTAATAACAATTGTTAAGTGAATAGAAAATGCCAAGAATATTTCTGGAAGTGGAAAAAAAATTATTTATATTCTTGGTTACCCAAAGTGACTATTTGTTTAGTTTTGAAAGTAGAAAAAAGATTTGAATCAGAGATAGTAAATGATTTATTCAAGTTTAAAGTAGTATATGGAAGATATCACATTTAAATCTTTTTTTTTTTAACCTGTGCAGTATTACCCTTCAGTGTAAATACATGAAAGAAACAAATCTTGCAAGTTTTCTCTTGGATATATGCCAGAGATCTCACATATGTCACTTCATTTAATACTACTAAAAATATTTAAAGTATTGTAATCTACATTTTCTGGTAAATCAAGACAGTTTGAAATTCAGATAACTGTACAAATAAAATGTATTCATAATAGAGACTTGACGATTTATCTAATTTTCATGCTGACAATTTGCCTTGAATGACTATTTTATATTTTCAGATAAAATATACACGACCTAATTCTTTTATTTGTCTCAACACATTTGCCTTTTCAAAGCACAAAATAATTTTAAGGCAGGTCAAATTTACTTAAGGATCGATTCCACTCTGAAATGGCACAATGAACAGTAGCACTGGCTTAGAACAGTTGAAATAAAAGAGCACTTAAACCTAAAAGAGAATTAATAAGTTGCCCAAACTTCTCACTCTTTTCATATTAATCAAAAAACACTATTTTGGGGAAAATAGGCAGAAAACAGGAAACATTTAATCTTTGTACATCACCCTCACAGTGACCGATTCAGCTTGCGCCAGCTCAAGTGCAACTAATAATCTACTCCACAAATTCATTTAAGCTACAGCAAGTTAGCAGGAATCTGTGTTTGTAAGTTTTAATTATTTAATCAAGCTGTGAATAAACCAATGTAGGTTAATTTTTAAAATCCTACTTGGAGCAAATATTTTGACTACATTTGAATCTTAGCCAACACCTGGTGAGATTATAGGAAAGAAGTAAAACAGACAAGCTAACTACAATTATTTGTGCCAACATTTATAACTTGACTTTATTTTGATAAATCAATGGTTTTTCTAAACACAATTCTTGTAATTAAAGGGGGGTCAATAAACCAAATGCTGTGCTGTTTTAAATGTGATTATTTGATGGCAATGCGTTGTTATGTTATTCCAGTTTCAATAACAGACACTTGGAAACATTCGTTTAGACAATATTATGATGTACCAGCATGGTATGTTATGATCTGCATAGTTAAATGCACTATGTCCTTTTATATTCTGTTTTATTTATTTTTCTTTTTTAGGTTTGTGGGTGTAACTGATCCCTTAATATATTTTGACTGATCAAGGACTATATATATTTATAGAACATTAAGGTATGATAGTAGAAGGTGCCCTAATGGGTGTAGTTAATCTGAATACTCATTACCGCAATTCTCCAGGGATGGTAGTGTACGGTGCAATGTGAATGCTAATTAATTTCAATATTCAATTCTTAGGAACTAGTCTCTTGTCAAAATTATTTTGCCACAATTATGCGGAAAAAGCAAAGCAATTACTTTCAACTACAGAATTGGGAAAGGAAACTCAAGTTCACTCAACATTTTACTCAGCACTAGGGAAAATATTGAACATTTATTGCGGCAAAGGATGATACTGAAATTCTGTCTTTAACACTCAAAAGAAACAATAACCAACATTTTAGGATGATAAAGAAAAGAATTGTCATGTTTTAGCACTTGATTGAGGTACCTATATTTGGAGATTTTATGATCAAGCCTCAAAACTCAAAATACAACTTGTAGCAAAGATTTCACTTAAAAGTTGGAGGTTGGATCCTTCTTGAGGAAAAAACATCTGTTAACTGCAGAGAGAAATGACATAAAAAGAAAATTAAAATCCTAACTCATATTAAGGGAATTATAGATATTTTGTTATAATGAGTAGATAATATAGGGTATTTAATGGCACTGGACCAAGTTTATCATTTCTGGGCAGTAGGTATTCATGAAATATAATATTTTACAAAGTTATGGCAATATTAACATTTTGATGTTGTATATGTAAATAGACGATGATAGATAAGTTTTTTTTTGTTGTTTTTTTTTGAGTTGGAGTCTCACTCTGTTGCCCAGATTGGAGTGCAGTGGCCGCTCCCGGCCACCGCAGCCTCGACCTGCTGGACTCTGGCAATCCTTCTGCCTCAGCCTTCTGAGTAGCCGGAATTACAGGCATGCACTACCACGCCGGGCTGATTTTTTGATTTATTGTAGAGATGAGGTCTCGCCAAGTTGCCCAGGCGGGTCTCGAACCCGCGGGTTCAGGCAATCCACTCACCTCAGCCTCCCAAAGGTGCGGGATTACAGGCTGAGCCACCGAGCCCAGATGATAAATAAGTTCTTATATTTCATTATTTTAAATTGCCAATTTAATAGAGTAGTAAACTTTACTTAACTTGTATGTACATTTACTTTCTGAAACTGCACATAAGGTTTACTAAATCACTTAGGTATTAAAAATATTCAAATTTTTCTAAACTATACAAATACCACAGATTTAGAAAATAAGCTATATAAAATATATAATAAAATGTAAAAATATAATAAAATTTTTAAGTGACCCTAGTTCTGGTTATAAATGTTTTTGGTTTATATTATCAGCAACGTGCTTAAATGTATAATTTTGCTTGTTGTGGTATCCGTAGTTGACTTCAAAATATCTGTTCAGACAGTGCAAAATTATGTGTTTGTTTTGTTTTATTTTATGATCACCCAAGAACGAGCCACTCCTCATATCAGAAATACAAACCCTAAAGAGGATTAGTTAGCATTCAATAAGGAGAACCAATGAAGTGTTAACTTTTAGATGTGCTTTAATTTTCTTTTTCTTTAATAAGCAAGATGCCACTCTAATTAGCAGCATAAATATTAAGCATGAATTTTCACTGATGAAATTAGTGATTTGATCATCACAATAATGGATGTTAAGAAGGGTTTTTACTGGTGAAATTAATATCATGATTTGGATATAAGATTTTAGCTTTTCAACTTTAGTCTTAGGAAAACTAGCTAGGCTGTTGATCTTTACAACCCTTGGACTGGCTATAAACTGAAATTGATTAGATAGTTCATTGAATGTTGACAGTTGGATATTGACAGGTTTGCCTTGGGAGAGTTCTTCATTCTCTGTCCTCCTAGTGAAACCAAACAGAGCACTGAGACTTCAGGTAACTTCTAGACTATTATTTTCTGCTAATTACTTTTTTCTAGTAAAAGTCTTAAGTGGGTATCATTTAGTCTTGAATTTGTTTCCATTATATCCTTAAAGTGAAGTTATAAAAGAGTAGCACATTTATAGCCACCTGAAGTCATCTTTGCATACAAATAGAATAAATTACTATTATTTGTAGGCTCCAAAATTGGTTGTCAGTTCTCAAACATACGCAAAGAGCCTCTGGTCTAGTTTCTGCATGAAAGTTCCAAGCTGAAGGGGGTAATTTGGAGCTCAAATCCAGTCCTTACCTCTCAGTATCCTCTATCTTTTATGAGTGCCATTGTCCCACAGTGAAGAACTTTTATCAATTTAGATAAAGGTGACTATACTTCCATTTAGGCTTGTCATTACCCTTTGTATACAAAGACTAGACATGGGTCTAAATCTTCTCAAAGAATGACAATCATAGCAGAATTTCCCTTTATATAAAGTACACTCCAAGCTCAACAAATATGCCCCTTAATTTTTATCAAGTAGTTAAATTGGCAAAATGAAGATACAAAATAGGGGTTGAAATGCTGAAATAACTACTATATCGAGCTATGTGTTATGTATCTATCTAGCATCTCAAAACAATACAAAGTATATGGAGTAAAGGAAATTTAAAAGATTGCAAAAGGATAAGACAACGTTTAACAAGTACAAATGGGACAGAATTTATTTGCATGTGATTATCATGCAACTACAACTTACAAAATACTTAGCAAAATATATCAGAAGCAATGAATAGGGCTAGAATCTGAGAAACCAGAAAGAATGCCTACTTTTTCACTAACATACACATTTTCTACATAAGATATATTTGTAAAATAGTATTATTACCTATTATTTATAAAAATTAAAATAAGGATAACCCCAACTTTTCTACAGCTAAAAACATACTGTTAGAATTAAGTCTTTTAATTGCATGCACAATTTTTTTTGTTTCCACAGATTACACCTTTAGCTTTACCCAATATATTGGATAATAAAAGGACTATCTTTAGTTATTTGTATCATGTCCACAAGCAGAAAAGAAGGCATCATTAATTTCATTGTAAACATTTCAAAGATGTGTTTTTAAATGGAAACGTAAGTATTTCTTAATGTATGTAGTTTGAATTTTATTTTTCCTGGTAACTAAAAGTATTTCATATACATAAAGGGACTGTGATACTGTGATATATATATATATATATATGAGGGGGAGCCCCCCAATGAAATTTATTTATTAAAAATTGTGTATTTATTCTTATATGTTTCAACTTCAGCCACCTTCAAAGTGCTCACTGTTTGATGCAATACACCTATCGGAGATGCTTTTTCCACTGCTCAAAACAGTTTTTGATTGTGTCAGCTTGATGCCTTTTAGTGCTTCTGTCATTTTTTGTTTCACCACTTCCACATCAGCTAAGTGTTTCCGTCAGGACTTTTTTCATCAGGAAGACAAGAAAAAAAAAATCACTCAGATTGAGATCAGGTAAATAGGGAGGATGGGGAATGGAATTCTTGCCGTGTGGATCACAAACTGCTGAACACTCAGCACAGTGTGGGCAGGTGCGCTTGTAAGTCATCAATCATGAAACTGGCAAATGTGTTGAAAGAATCTCAAAAAAAATTTTTTTTTCAATCACTGCAGCCAAATGCAGCCTCTCACAAGAATGCTAGCTGGTACATTGATGCTTTGGGGTTCCTAGAACACTTACTTGGAGGAGGAGACCTATATTAAAATGGGGCATACCCTCTAGCAAATAATTCCAGGTTTTTTTGTTCTCCCTATTATATAGACACACAAAAAAACTTTGAATTTTTGGAAAGCAACAAACAATAAGAAGGGAAATGACATTTTCAAAAGCAGCTCTTTAGAAGTGATGATAATGAAATATGTCGTTCCAAGAACCTGTCTTTCCACAAAAAATATTTTTAAAATGAGCAAAAAATATCAGAATCAACTTTTAACTTTTTTAGAACTCTGGAAAATCGTCAAGGGTTTGCAACAGCCAAGCAGATGCTGAATCAAGAAAGAGATAACTTAGAATTGGTCCGAAATTTTTGTAGAATTTTTAACTGTCTTTTACCACTAGTCTCTGCACGGCAGTAGTAGTTTTAAATAGCACAGACTGTGATTGCAGTGTGTGTGCCTGTCGCTATTACTGGAGGGAGAAGAGAAGACCTTATTCTGAAATAATTGCTTTCTTCTAGTATGACTTGTCCAGCAGTCGACTGAATGAATGATGTAAGATGTCTGCCATTGCTTTGGCTAGCTCAGAGTCCACACAGGGTGGAAAAGTAGCTACACAGAAGATAGTCCTCAAAAATATTGTAATTCAGTTTCTGAATCAGTTCACTTAGGATGATGACTACCAGTTCCATCCATGTAATTAATATACATGTAAAAACCCAAAACTGAAATAGTGTGTGTATATATACATATATATGTATATGTATATATACACATATATATACATATATATGTGTACCCCATACTGAAATAGTGTGTGTATATACGTGTGTGTGTATATATATATATATACACACATTTACATATACATATTTGTATATGTATATGCAATTTGAATGAAAATCCCACTGCAACCAGGGAATAAGTTATAGCAGAAGCAAATAATAGACACACTGAAAAACTGAAAGGAAAACTTATGGAATGAGTATACAGTATTTGGAGAATTAAGAATTATTTTTATGTTTCCTCCAGGTGTTCAAGTAAATCCCTCTCAAAACACAAACTGAGCATAGCGAATTAACCAGACACTTCAAAGACCGCAACCACACATGACAAAGAAAAAATGACATTAAGAAAATAATCTTGAAGATTCACTGAACAAAATCGGTACCTACACAAATTAATAAAAATAAATCCTGAAGAAGAAAAAAATATAATGTTTAAAGTTTCATATTATTATATTCAAAATGTTCAAAAAACATAAAACAAAGCAATAAGAAAACATTACACATTTCTAGGAGATAGTAAAATAAGCTTTCCTAGAGGAAATATAGACATTGAACTTACCAGACGAACATTTATAAAATATGCTTAGAGAGCTAAAGCAAACAGTGGATAATGCTCAAAAAGATACCTGAAGAATGACATCTTAACAAATACAAAATAATAATTGAAAAGATCAAGATGGGGTTTTATTTTAACATTGCCTAGATCTGTCATGTTTTTCTATCAGTTTACTTTAATTTATCCTCTAATCACTAGCCAATGGCAATACCAACTGTGCTGCCCAACAAACTGTACTGGATTTTTTTTTTAATGTGGTACATATACATAAAGGAATACTCAGTCATAAAGGACAAAATTAAGGACTTTGCAGGAACTTGAGTGGATTTAAATAAACTGTATTTTCTAATCTAACTTCTGTGCAAATCTTTGCATCTTTCATGTGACATCGAATGGCAGACAAAGACACAACTACTGGTGATTCTGACCTAACATTTTGGAGGCCATGCTGGGATTGTGATCCAACATTTTTAAAGGTCCCTACTGGGATTTTTGCTAACCTAACAGTAATGAACATAAATTTTAAATAAGAATTTAACAAATTCTATTTCTGATTGTATAATAATAACTAAAAAATTAACTGAAGAGGTTTATCAGCAGATTTTACAAGGCTAAAGAAATAATGAACAAATTTTAAAAGGGGTCAATTGCTACTGTGCACTCTACTTTAACTCACTTTCTCCTCCTCAGTCATTAGTATTTCTTTGACAAATTATTCCTTTACATGATTGCCAGGTTGTCTATAGAGGCATTGAATTTCTTTCTATTTGTTTTTTAATAGTGTTGGAACTTAAGAATATCAGCCCTTCCGATTTCCATGAGAGTATTTCCTTCCCCACAGGACTTAAGAGAGAAGATAGACAAATGGGACCTTATTAAACTGACAAGCTTCTGCAAAGCCAAAGAAACCATCAAGAGAGCAGGAAGACAGCCTACAGACTGGGAAAAAGTCTTTGCCAACTCTAGGTCTG
>NW_007253174.1:727691-779103 GCF_000164805.1 Carlito syrichta
TGAAAACGTTCTAGCATTCCACATGGAAAATAATGTCTCACATCCTCTGGGTGAATAAGTATGTAAGAAAAATTCCTACAGAAATTAACATTGAAAAATGTAACTCCTTGTATTTAAGGATATTTTGTGATGTCATGAAATGGCTGTCAGAATGGAGTAACGCAATCAATGTATTATAATATGCTACAATGTTTATATATATATGCTTACAACCTGTGAGTTTACTATTTTCCCAAAAATTTAAAATCTGATTTGATTGCATATTTTAATGATAACCTAATAAAATTCATTTGGGACTGACCTCCTAAAAAAAAAAAAAAAAAAAAAAAAAAAAAAAGAATATCAGCCCTTTTTCCCCCTGCTGTTGAAACAAGTTTTCCTAGCTCCTTTCTGATTCTAAATACAGCAATAACTTTCAGTATAGAAGTCAATTGTATTTTTAGATACAGAGTGATCATCCCTAATTTAAAAATCCAAAATCCAAAATGCTTCAAAATCTAAACTTTTGAGTGACTACATGATGCCACAAGTGAAAAATTTCACACATGACTTTATGTGAGAAATCTCTGTCAAAATACGGTCACAACTTTATTTCGTGTGCCAAATTATTTAAAATATTATATAAAATTACCTTAGACTATGTGTATAAAGTATATAAGAAACAAGAATGAGTGTTATGTTTAAACTTAGGTGCCATAGCTAATATATCTCATATATGCCAATATTACAAAATTTAAAAATCCAATATCTGAAAGATGTCTGGTCTCAAGCATTTTGCATAAGGCATATTTAACCTGCACTAGCAACAAACAAATGGTAAATTAAAGTAAAAACAATGCCATTTGCAATATCATCCACAATGTGATATACTTAGGGATATGTTCAACAAAAGATGTGTAAGGTATTTTTTTATTTTTAAATATTTTAAACTGACGAATAAAAATGTTACCCACTCATGGTTGTCAAAAGAAAATCTTTAGACAAATTAAATTGAACAGACTATATGATCAAAGAACAATTCATGATTCAAGCAGCAACCAAAACCGGAAAAGGTTCAGAGAGCTTCATCCAGTAGCAGGAGCAATGATGATTTATAGGTTAAACACAAAAGCAAAGTAAAGAAATCACCTGATTGACTACACCTACGTGTTTGCCTTATTTGAGCAATAAGAAATTTGCCTTATTTGGGTATAGTCTGGTGAGGGGTCTCTAGTTGTATAATTGATTGGGTGATTGATTGGCTAAGGATCTTTTTAAAGAAAGTAATTTATAAGAAATATTTTTTGTTTCAATGTGCTTACATTAAAGCTTTGGTTACAGAGACAATCTCAGGTTAACGTCCTCCTGTTTATTTTGTTTTAACAAAGGGTACAACATAATATTTTGGCATATGCATACATTGTGCATTGGTTAAAATGAGCTAATTTTCATTTGCATTACTCACATATTTATTGTAATGAAGACAAAATCTACTTTTAACAATTTTCATGTATACATTATTATTAACTATAGTCACCATATATAAAGATCTCTTGAACTTATTCCTTCTGTTGAACTCAAATTTTGTATCCTTTGAACAATATCTCTGCAATACCACTCCACTCTCTAAGTCCTTGGTAGCCACCATTCTACTCGGTTTCTGTTCATTCTACTTTTTTAGATTTCACATATAGTTAGATCATGTATATTTCTCTTTAAAAATATCCTCCAGGTTCACCCATCTTGTTGCAAAGATTAGGATTTCTTTATTTTTTAAGACTGAATGGTATGCCATTTTGCATATCTATCACATTTTTTTCTTTATCCATTCATCCACTGATATACACTTAGTCTGATTCGTCAATGTGCATAATGCTGCAATGGTCATGGAAGTGCAAATATAAATCCATGTATTAATAGTTGAGTGGTTTTCAACAAAGAAAGAAAAAAATGTGCAAGCTATACATCTAATGACAGTTCACATCCAAAATACATAAGGAACTCATACATCTTAATTAAAAAAAAGCCAAAAGGAGCTAGCAGAAAATTTTCCAAAATTCCAACAAGTATATGAAAAATTCTCAACATCACTAACCATCAGGGAAACACAAATTAAATCACAATAAAATACAAATTAAACCAGTCCATGTTGTATAAAATGGCTATTATAAAAAAGACAAAAGGTAAGTGTTGGTGAGAATGTGGGGGAAAAAAAGAACAATTGTAGGCTGTTGGTAAAAATGCAAATTATCACAGCCACTATGAAAACAGTCTGGAGGGTTTTAAAAAACAGTTAATTATCAGAAGATCCAGTTAATTATCAGAAGATTCTACTATTAGGAAATCATCCAAGGGATATTAAATCAATATGTTGATGAGGTATCAGCAATTTTCTTTTATAATTTCCCATTTGGTATTGAAAGAAGTAAAACTCATCATTCCTTTCCTTTGTAAAATCTACTTTCAAATATAATATTCAGGTAAGTCCTCTCTGCTTCCAAATTAAAAATAAAACTATATTTCTTACTCATTTATAGATGCTTATTAATAATCAAAATATACATTTAAATTTATATGCAGGAAAAATGCAGCATGGGTTTTGAAAAATAAAGTCATGCAAGCACCGTCAAAATCAAGTTTCAACGTCCTCCCTCCTAATAATGATGTGCTTCCCTTTTTTATTCAAGCACATCCTCCACTCTTAACCTCTAGTATCCACTGACCTTTTACAGTTTTCAATCTTATTGTTTTTTCCAGAAAGTTTTAAAAATGGAACTATACAGTATATATTCTTTACTTTTTCCTTATTTCAGGTACCATGATTTTTTATATTTAATAACTTTATTCAGCATATTAAGTGTTCCTTTTTGTCAGTGAGTAGTATTCCATGTATGTACTTAGCACAGGTTATATATCTATTATGCAGTGGAAAAAAAAGGAAAATAAAAATGCAAATAATTCAACATGTTATTTAATTAGAAATTTGATATTTTTCTAGTTTGAGGCCATTTCATAAAAGGATATTGCAGACATTGGCATACTGGCTTTGTGTTAGAGTAAGTACTGTACTCAATTTGCTTGGCTAAACAAGGAGTGGGGATCTTGAGTTTTATGGCAAATGTCTTTATAAGAAAGTGCCAAACTGTGGGCTGTCTCCTAGATGTTAGGCCTTTGTTGGTCATACAGTTGGCAAATATTTTTTCCCCAATCTGTGGGCTATCTCTCCTTTCTCTTGATGGTTTCTTTGACTTTGCAGAAACTTGTCAGTTTGATGAGGTCCCACTTGTCTATCTTATCTCTTATGCATAGGCGCTTGGGGTTTTGATCAGAATCAGTTGCCAGTTCCAATTTCCATCAAGGTGTCTCTTGCCTTTTCTAAGGTTCTTATAATTTGAGATTTTACTTTTAGGTCTTTGATCCATTTAGAGTCGATTTTTATTTAAGGTGATAGGTAGGGGTTTTGCTTTAATCTTCTTCATGTGGTCAACCAGTTTTCCCAGCATGATTTCCTGAATAGCTTCTCCTCCATCCCCGTGGTTGTTGGTGGAGGCTTTGTCGAAGTTGAGTTGGTTGAGATATTGATGTTTTGCTTTCAGAGTCTCTACCCTGTTCCATTGGTCTATATGCCTGTTCTTGTACCGATACCAGGCTGTTTTATTATTGTAGGTTTGTAATAAAGTTCAAAGTCTGGGAGTGTGATATCTGACAAAGGCCTAACATCTAAGATATACAAGAAACTCAAATGTGATGAAAAGAAAAAAGCAAACAGCCCCATTACAAAGTGAACAAAAGATGTGAATAGATACTTCTCAAAAGAAGATATGTGAGCAGGCAACAGATACATGAAAAAATGCTCAGCTTTACTAATCATCAAGGTAATGCAAATTAAAACCAATTGAGATGCCACCTAACTCCAGTCAGGATGACTATCATCAATAACTCAAAAAACAACAGATGCTGAAGAGGAAGTGGGGGAAAAGGGAACACTTCTACACGGTTTTCCACAACTTCTGTGGAAAACAGTTTAGCGATTCCTAAAAGACCGAATAATCGACCTTCCATATGACCCCAAAGTCCTGCACTGGGAATACACCCAGAGGTACTCAAATCACACTATGAAAAAGATACCTGCAAACTCATGTCTGTTGCAGCCTTATTTACCAAATAGCCAAAACATGGAACCAACTGTGCTGCCCATTGAAAAAGGACTGGATAAAAAATATGGTATGTATACACAATGGAATATTATGCATCCATGAAGGACAAAATTATGAACTTTGCAGCAACTTGGATGGACTTAGAATCTATATCACAGAAACAAAATACTGCATGTTCTCACTCATAAGCGGACCTTCAACAATTCTCATAATACCATAAGAAAGGCATTGGCTGTAGTTGGAAACTGCCGGGTGGGGTTGGGGGTTGGCATTAGTGAGAAACTGCCAGGAGAGTGGGGGCACACCTCATCAACTAAGGTACCTGAATAATGAACATTTGTATACCTTACTCTGAATTGTACCCTACATCTTCAAAATTAAAATTTTTTTAAAAGTGCCAGAAGTTTTTTTTTTTATTATCTTATTTCAGTGTGATTTTGAACAGTAATGACAAAAATGAACATCCTTGCTTGGGTTCTAATCTTAGAAAGAAGTCATTTATCTTTCATTAAGAATGCTTTAAACTTTAAGTTTTCTAACTATCACATTAAGCGAATTCCCTTCTATTACTGGTTTCCTTGGAGTTTTTCTTTGTTTTTGTTTTTGTTTTCCTGAATATACGTAAACTGAATTGTCTAAATTCACCCTTTTACCTTTCTTTCTTTATAAATCTTACATTATTTTTTTACTCTGTTAATACAATGAATTATATGGTTGATGTTTTGAATGTCCAAATAGTCCAGAATTCTCAAGCGAAGTACAATTATCTTTTTAGATAATGCTAGATTCTTTTTGGGTGCAGTTAGAGAGCTACAAGGACGCATAAAAGTACAGAGACTAGGAACGGCTGCATAGGAAGGAAAAGAAAGTATTTTTGTCTGCATCATTCCAACCCTCAGGCTGGCATAGCATAATTTGGAAACCCCACAGTCAAAAGTTTTCCCTATGGGGGAGAGAGGGAGAGCAGGGAACCTCAGTAGCTTTTGTCAGAATGGATCCCAGCTGTCAAAGCTACTGTCACAGAGGACACATTTGATCTTCACTGATGTGGGAGCCAGCAGCTGGAGCAGCCCAGAGCTAAAGCTGCATTGAACTCATTTTGTTCATGTATTGTATTCCTAATTTTGTTGAGTTGCCTGTGTTCTCTTGTAACTTGCTGAACTTCTTTTAAACAATTATTTTGAATTCTTCATCTGGCCATCATAGAATTCCATTAACTTGCAGTCAGTTACTAGGAAGTTAACACGTTTCTTCTGTGGATTTAGGTTTTTCTTCTTTTCTGTGTTTCTTGTAGTCTTTCGTTCATCAGAGAGATAGAAATAATTAAAAAAGAACAAAATAATATCTGGCATGGAAGAATAAATAACTAAAATAAAGCATATTTAGAAAGTTTCAATAAAAGACAGATATAGACAAGCAGAAGAAAGAATAAGTAAATTTAAAAACAGAATACTTAAAATTATTCTGATATAGGATAAAAAATAATGAGAAAAGATAGAGAATATATACATAATTTATTAAAAACTTTCCAGCAAACCAGTGTATGCATCATGTAAGTCCTATGTGGAAAAAAGGGAACCCTTGTACATTGTGGATAGGACTGCAAATTAGTCCAGTCATCATGCAAACAGTATGGAGATTCCTCAAAAAATTAAAAGTTTATCTACCATATGATTTGGCAATCTCTCTAGATATATATAAAAAATAAATTAAATCAATATTTAGAAGAGATGCTTGCACTGCTATATTCATTGCAACCTTATCAAGATAGCCAAAATATGGAAACAATGCATATGTTCAACAATAAATGAATGGATAATAAAAATGTTGTATATATGAATACAATTTAATATTATTGAGCCTCAAAATAAGAGAAAATTCAGGTATTTGCAGCAATATGGATTAATTTAAAAGGCATGGTAAAAGGACATAAAATAAGCCACAAACAGAAAAATACTACATGATCGAACTTTTATGTGGAATCTAACAGTCAGATTCATAGAAACAGAAAGAAGAAAGGTGATTATAAGTGGTGAATAAAAGGGGATAAAAGTTGGCTAAAGGGTACAAAATTTCAGTTATGTGGACTAAAAATTAAGATATCTAAAGTATGGCGTGGTGACTATAGCTGATAACAATGCATTGCATTCTTTTTTTTTTTTTTGAGTCGGAGTCTCACTCTGTCGCCCAGACTGGAGTGCAGTGGCCACTTCCTCAGCCTTCCAAGTAGCCAGAATTACAGGCATATGCTACCACACAAGGTTAATGTTTTTTTTTTTTTTGATTTATTGTAGAGATGAAGTCTTGCTGCCCAGGTGGGTCTCGAATCCACGGGCTCAGGCAATCCACTCACCTCAGCCTCCCAAAGGAGCGAATTACAGGCTGAGCCACCGAGCCCGGCTTGTGTTCTTGATATTTGCTAAAAAAATGAATCTTGAGTGTTCTCACCACAAAAATAAAATAAAACATAGCTATGTATGGTGATACTCTAATTAGTGTGACTGCAGTAATCATTACACAATGCATATTTATAGCAAAACAAATTATTTTTCAAAAAGGTTGATCGAAAATAAATAAAACAAAAAATAATAAGAGAAGGAAAAAATAAGAGTATAGTAGTAAACCTTTGTAAACTTAAATTTAGGTATAATTTTAAAAACACACACAAGTCGGGCTCGGGGGCTCAGCCTGTCATCCCGCACCTTTGGGAGGCTGAGGTGAGTGGATTGCCTGAGCCCGCGGGTTCGAGACCCGCCTGGGCAGCAAGACCTCATCTCTACAATCAATCAAAAAATCAGCCGGATGTGTTAGCGCATTCCTGTAATTCCGGCTACATGGAAGGCTGAGGCGGAAGGATTGTGAGACTCCAACTCAAATAAATAAATAAATAAATACATAAATAAAAACAATTTAAAAAATAAATAAAAACACACACAATATTTTTATTTAATTATTAAATGTAAAATAGTCACACTCATGCCCAAGATAAAAAATACTTTAAAAAAGCAGTCTCTAATTATTTTCATAAATTTATATATCTCTAATTATATCTCATTATTATAAAGGCAATATAGTTTTACTAAATCTATATACCCTTTCCTTATTGTGTATAACATATTATTTTAATTATAAAATAATAAATAAATCCAATTAATTAATTATATGCTAGCACCAAAAATGAAAAATGACTACTGCAAAATTTATTATTGTATTTCAATAATACTTCACCTAAGTCATGATAACAAGGTGATGATGTTAAACACTTTGTAGGGAAATTTTGGAATCTTCATGGCTAGCCAAAGCATACGTTATAGATTTAAATTTTTAAATTTTATCTTAAAGAATTGTCAATATCTAGATGTTTTTCCCTCTCACAGACTAGACCTTTATTTATGTAAAACTTCTCATTCAGAATTAAGAAGAACAATTCTGTAACATTTTCTTTTCCTTTTTGAAAATTTTTAGTGCTAGCAATTGTACCCACCAGCTGTCACGTACACTGCAAACTCAAACTGCAACACAGTCTTAACCACTTACTCTCTTTTTTGCTCATTCTGAAGAGGTGGTTAAAAGCTCACTATTTCTTTTATAGCCTTTCTTATAGAATGTACTTTGCACTATCAGGAATACATAAGGATGATGACCCCAATCTGAGCAGCTGATGACACCAGAAAAATAAAAAGTCGAGAGAGTCACAGATTAAAGCTCTGCTGTCAGGGAGTCACAGAACCATGGCATCCTCAGTCTGTGTGCTTCTTTCAATTTAAACGTCTATTTAATGAAGCTAGCATTAGTGAGATCTTGTGACTGGCCCACCAGTATTATGGTTTCTTTTTTATTTATTTATTTATTTTTTGAGTGGGAGTCTCACTCTGTCGCCCAGACTGGAGTGCAGTGGCCGCTCCCGGCCACCGCAGCCTCGACCTGCTGAGCTCCGGAGATCCTTCTGCCTCAGCCTTCGAGTAGTTGGAATTACAGGCATGCACTACCACGCCCGGCTGATTTTTTGATTTATTGTAGAGATGAGGTCTCGCTGCCCAGGCGGGTTTCTGATGGGTTGTAATGTGTTATTCGTATCCTATAGTTGACTGTCCAGCCAATTTAAAAAAAAAAAAAACAAAAGCAAAATGAAACAAATGAACTAAAACTTGTTTCCAAAAGTAGTATTAAATATCAATGGAAAGTGGTAATTGTCAAGAAGGCAGAATACACACCAGTTGGCACATAAAACCTTACTATGCATACATTTCTCATGTCTGATTATATAAAACATATGGAAGAGTATTTCCATAAAGCATATATTTTGACTAACACGCTTTTAAAAAATAAAAGTATGCATGTGGTGCAAAGGTGAAATAGGAAATCCAAATACTGTTTCCTAAATCCACAAGGAAAAGTTTTTTCTGTTACCCCTAGTCACCTAGATCTTCTCTCCTGAAACAACACCTACTCTTTTTTTTTTTTTTTTTAATTTCAAAGATGTGGAAAACAATTCAGGATTAAGTAGATAAGTGATCATCGTACAGGTGAAGACCTTTTAGGAATGTTATTAATCTGTTTTTACTTTTTAAATTAATTAATTTTTTTAGTAAAAAGGAAGCCATTTATTTTTTCATATCCCAGGATATCTTTGTATAGTTACACCAAGATGATAGTTAACTTGCTCTTCTGTTTGATATATTTTTATTTCTCATGCATGTGTACCTTGAACGATTACCACAATACTGTAAGAAATAGCTTGGCAGTTGAGGAATCTATTTTTAAAGGTATAAATATGTCTTAGGTGTGTAAAGAAAAAAAAAAGGCAGGCATTTAATAATACACTTGTCTGGTCTACTGACTCTGAAACTCTGGTTGACTTTTATTGATAAGAACATAAAAATTGAATGTTACCTGTCCCATGAATTCTTTTGCTTCCGCCCAAAATCCACAAGTTTGAATTTGTGAATGACTTGTCATGATTTAGTGGCCTATAATTTTCTAGTTGTATTTTTAGATTCAGAACCTAGTAAAGGTTCTTTATCTCCTACAAAAATTGCTTCAAGTTTGACTTCTTTTAATCATTTCATGAATGAAAACCATCATGATCTTCCACCCTTTTTCCTTTCTTGAAGCCTATTACTCTTTCCAGCACTACCACTAAGCCCAAATACCACCACAACAACTGGACTCAACCTCTTGGTTTTGTCTCATTTCCTAGACACAAAGTGAATTAAGAGACATGAATTAGACGTTTCTTGAATATGACTCTTTTGCTTAGAATTGTATGAAGTATATTTGAACTAAATATCTACCCTCTAGAAATATATTGTTTCACTTATTCATTTTTAGCCCCACTTTTGGAAAGCAGAACCAATTATACACTAGCTAATTTAATTGCTATTAATTTTTAAATTATTCTAGAGGACAAAAATAGCATATTTTGTCATTTTGGTGTTCTCAGAGACTAGCACAGAACCTGGTTCAAGTACTGTAATCACCTTCTTTCCCCAGCACTTAGCTAACCAAAAAAGTAAGTGTTTGCTTAGTTAATAAATAGGGAAATTTTTTGTTTTGATTCTATATCTTACAGTGTAACATTTTTATACCTTAACAGTTTGTAACAAAATTCTTGTTGGAAATATCCTTCAATGTGATCAGATAAAAGTACATTTATATATCTTTGCTATACTTTTTGTATGTTCTGGGTTAAAAATATGCTATATTATAAAGATTCTCATTAGAGGGCAACCCCCTCAGTTCCCCTCCCACTGTGAGAGCTTTTCTGTCCTCTTAATAAATCCTGCTTTCTCAAAATAAAATATAAAATAAGTACAATAAAATAAAATAAATAAAAATTCTCATTAGAAAAAGTAATCAGACTGTTACTATATACAAATTTTGGACTCTGAAATTTATACACAAAAATATAAATAAAAGTTTTAAAGGGTATAAAGAATAAAATGACAATGAATCATGATTTAATATTTAGGATTGAGCATTTGTAGTGACTTCATCTGTTTACGCAGTCTAAAAACACTACTCACCCTTGAGTAGTGAGTGCAACATAGCATAACATTTAATGAGCTAGCATGCTAGTCAAAGAGAACAGGAATATAAATTAAATCCAGATAAAAACAAAATAAATAAATAAGAAGCACTGTCCCCGTAAAGCAATTCTATTGTTTATTTACCTATCTTGTGAAGTTCAAATTTTATTGAGGTTTCAAATGGGCATTATGGATATTAAGTTTTAGAGGCAATAATATTAACTTTCATCATCAAGAAGATCTATTTACCAGGTTTAAGTTTAGCCTTTAGTGTCTTATTTTGATGTCTCTGTTGCTAAAACAATAATGATATTAGTCCAGAGGAATCAAAGATAACTGACAGATCAGTATGATGAAAAAATAAATAGTCCTAGATCCGGAATCACTAAAATAGAGAACCACATTTTCTTATATTAAAAAATATCAGATTATTTTTCAAAATAATAACAGATGTTTTAAAATGTGCTTTCTCTTAAAAATAATATCAATCAAAAAGCAGAACCAATAAAAATCACAGAACAACCTCTGTCAATTACTTGTTATATTATTTGTCCTGGGAGTCAGCTACCTCCTTTGTAAAATGCAAGGACCAGTGCTTATCCTACTTACCTGAGAGGATCAAAAGACAGAGTCGACATTCAAGTGTTATATAAAAAGCACATTATTTCTATTATTAGTAGTATAACCCTCATGGGAAGATTTCAGGTGAAACACTCTTTTATATGTTCGACAGACATGTATAACCTCTCAATAAACTCTTAAACCGGTTATTTTTGTAAAGGAAATGGTTCTTTTTTGCAAAAGAAAAAAAAAAGTCACAGAATGCCTGTCATTTGTAAGATTATGAAACTGAATTTTAGGATATTTAGATACATAATTTTTGAAATGTCAATTAACAAAGAAAAGTATTTTAGTAAAACCTTTGTCAAGAGCAAATGAATAAAAGGGCTTGGAATACTTATTAATAACAAATACCCATTTGAAATATTGTATTGACTGATTTCACCTGGATGAATTTATTAAACAGCTTTAAATTGTCACAAAAGAGAAAGCAACATAAAATTTCTTTATCCTTTTTTATGCAATTTTCCCGTTTCTTGTTTGAATAATTCAATGAATCTTAAGATAACTCTTAGAAAACTTACAATTAATAACTGATTTAATACACTGCTTAACATAATTATAACTTGAAATCTATATTTACTCAATTAAAATGATTGTGGAGTTCTATAAAACAGGATGCACATCAATATTTATACCTCTCTTTTGAGAAAAAATGCAGCCCAATAAGAACAAGTAAAATAACTCATTGACCATACATAGACATTTTACAATTTAGATTTACTCTACAGGGTTCAATGTGGAGAAAAAAATACCTGAGAAAAGTAATCAATATATTTTAAGACTAGCCAAAAGTAGATATTCAATACAGATTTTTGCAGAAGGAAAGAGAGTAAGGGAAACAGCAGTATAGATAGCTCCAGTTAAGGTTTACCCTCTTAATTAGAGGATGCAACAGAAATCAGGACAATACTAGAACAATTAAATGGCTACAAAATTATTGAGGACCATTTCTTGAGAGATACCTTGGAAAGAGAAGGTATTCTTTGAGGGGAAAATAAAAATAAAAGAAATTTCTGAATATTATCGTCTTAAGGAAAGAAGACAGTATCTAAGTCTTAGAAGCAGGCCGACAAGCCTCTAAGAGTTAAAGTGATTTTACTTCATCATAGTAATACAAGGCATCCAAAATAAAACCCAAGTAAGCAAACTATTTGTTCTCTAGCTTGTTTCCATATAGGTTCCCATGCTCTTATCAATACAGAAAATTTCTAAACAAAACACATAACAAATTCTCCCAAGAAACAAAAGTTTGTCTAGCATCCAAACTTTGCAACAAATGGTAAGATTCCAAAAAGAAGAAATGGCCACAAAAGAAAAGAAAAAGATAACATAACAGTCAAACATTAATTAAACTAAAATGATGAAATGCACATTCAATAGAAATGCAGATATTCAGAATAGAAAAAAAAGGAAGTAATAAAATAGGAAATGCAGTAATTAAATTAAGAAACACAAGCCATAGCAGCATGAAAACTAAATTACAAGATTTCCAAATGAAAAATTAAAAATATATATAAAAAGTAAATATATATATAAAATAAAACAAAAAAGTTGAAATAGATAAACTGAATATAGAATAGTATAATAATGGCAGCACAGAAAGAAAAAAGTTGTAAAATATGATAAAATCTTTGTAAAAGAGAAGCAAAACAAAGATTCAGAAATTATAGTTAAAATGGTATTTAAGAACTTTTTCCAGAAATAGGAGAACACCAAAATCTAAAGTTTGAAAGGGCTCACTGTATTACCAGAAAAAATATATAGTGAATCTCTAGTGAAATTCTTAGACTTTAAGTTTCAAAAATTACACAGGATCTCTAGGAAAAAGACTATTGTTTGAAAAGAGAAAAAAATAATAATTTGAGATTATATTACATTACAGCAACAACAAACACAGTGGTATAGTATTTTGGAAAAGCATAAAGAAAAACATGCTAAAAGCAAAATTTTAATAAACATTTAAGATACTTCTCAAGAATCAGAGATATCTTAAAACTATGCTAGCATGCAAATTTTAGAGAATATTTTTCTCCTATGTTTCCTGAGATCATCTGGAGAATAAACTTTATCCAACCAATAAATGATTCAGATATTCTGGTTTATATTTTTCCTTAACATAGGGGTTGCTGAATGCCGTTTTTATTTCTAGGTGAGAAATAGCCTGTAATACCTTATGGGCTCAGACACCTAGAAATAAAAGCTATCTTTTTAATTACACCATAATCAGAAAATATTTCATTCCTAAATATTTCAGATGTGTTGCTTAAGAAAAACAATGCATTTTTCTTGGTAACCACAATTAGCACAGCTAAGAAAATTAAAAATATTTTCTCAGATTATCTAGCATTTAAACATAAAATTTATTCAAAATGCATAAATAAATAGTATGTATAATTTTAAATAGTATGTATAATTTTGGTTTTGAATCAGAATCCCATCTGAATTTTATAATAGGCCACTTGACTGGTTTTCTACCAGTGAACCTACTATGATAGACTTAAAGTCTATAGATATAAATATTTTTGATACATTTGTTTTTATTTTGTGAATGATATCACGGAATAATTCTAGGATTTCTGAATTTAAGTTAGAATGATTAAATGATTTGTTTCCATTGATTAAAGAACTTTAACTGACTACATGGGCCTGCCAAAAAACGTATACACTTTTTAAGAGATGGTATCTATGCATTACTTCTAGTTCACATAATCAGAAGTGCCTGGACGTTGATAGCAACCACTTTGAGCATCTCTTGTAATTGCAGAAGTCAAACATGACTTGTATTCCTCTTTTGTTACATTTTTGTCACCTTCTGTATATTTAAGGTGCTATATAGTGAATCAATATAAAAACCAAAGACATTACTACTAGCAAATTCGCATCAGGCTTTCAATTGCCTTTGTAACCTTCATATAGAAAAACACTCTTGCTTGTCTCTAACATTTTGGCATTCATTTCCCCTTCATGACATTTTTTCCAAAGAGGTTAAATTAGTTGTCAGTAGATTGTAAACATTCTAAATTTGTCTTATTTGTTTCCTTGACTTTTCTTAAGCATATTTCTCTGTCTTTTCTTTTGAAAGCTAAACTGAGAGCTAGACAGCTGATTAGAAGGTTAAATGACAAGAGCCTTTCAGAGGTAATATCATGTATTTCCTATTTCTTAATAGCAGCAGGTATATAATGTCAAGTTATCCCACTATTCATTTTGCCAAGGTTAAGTCCTTGGTGAAAGTGGTGGTTGGCAGCTCTCTGTAAAGGGATAATGCTTCTTCCTTTGCAGTTAGTAGGCAACATGTGAATCTTGAGAATATTAGAATACCCATTTCAGCTAGTAGTTCTGGAACCAATTAGGATTCTTTCCCAAACAATCATTTCATTTGCTGCAAGCTGAACTTGTAATTCTGTCATTTCTTCTCTATTTATTACCTAGCATCATTGTTCTGTAGAAAAAAAATGTGTCTACATGAATGTATCACTATGTGTCTACATGAGTGTATCACTATGAGCACATGGACTTTTCTCATTTAATACTTCAAAATGAATTATCATCTTTCTTTGGTAAATAAAATGATTCATACTTGTCCAGTAGAAGAAAAAGAGAGGGAGAGAAAACTAATTTGTCAGAGTATTAACAACAGTTAAGTCCAAGTGGAGGGTAGATGGTGTTCATTTTACTATTCTTTAACTTTTCCATACTTTAAAAATTTTTAACAATAAAATTTAGAGAAAAAAATAGAGAAAACTAATATTCATTTTTACTACATTGATCATATTTAACTATAATTTATTAAGTTGAGATCAAGAGAATTGAAAAATAATGAATGTGATAGAAAAGACAATGCAAGTGATTCAACAGGTGCTATTTACTTAGAAATTAGATTTTGAAAAGCATTATGCTAGGTGATTTTTATGTATTATTATTTTTATCATAGATCTTGTAAATTAAATTTTGTTCTCATTTACTAACAGAAATTAAGTGAATTACACAAAGCCATATCACTACTAAGTGGCAAGCTGAGGGTTTGATCATGACTCCTAAAATCCTGTTCTTTCCTATCATACCACACATTTGAAGAAAGTAATTGTTGAGATTAAATTTTCGAGAAGCATTTACTTTGCAGTGAAAATGAGTCACTATGAAGAATACAAAGGTAGTCCAGGACATGTAATATATGTCACAGAGCATAGTCAGTATTTTCTTGGATTTTCAAATTGATTCACTATGTAGCCACCTGAGCTATAGAGTGGAATTATGATTCTTTGATCAACGGGAACAATTCATTCAATCATGCCAAATTTAAACTCAGAAGGCCATAAAATTACTCACTTGGTATCTTTCTTAAAACGGAAAATAATTTATCACAAATAGTGTTGCCTATAGGTTTTAAGCTTGTCATTTTACGATCTTTGGCAAAAATCCAGTCATGTGGTTTATTACAATGCTGCCTATATAACACTGGCAGAAATACAAAATTAAACATTTTGCTCAAATGTTCCTTCAATCGTTAGAGAGAAAAGTTGTCTTTTAAGTACCACACTACCCTAGAATAAATCATGTCTTATTTTCATTAAGATATATTGAGAGCACTAGGCTTTTAATATTTAATGACTGTGGATCATCTTATAGCCAGGAACTGCAAGATTTGGCATCAGTGTCCCTAGAGACATGTTATCTCCTAGGAACACACCACAGGACATACATGATTTATTTCTCCTAAATGCCTTGTAATTTTCTAAAACTGTTTAATATCTGCGGTATCAGAAGATAAAAATAGAACACTTATTTAACTGTAAACATGACAGCAGTTTTTTTATGTTTTTGGAGTGGAGAGATAAGTCCCTGAACTAATAACTTAGAAAAATTAAATACACTTAAAGTGGTTTCTTTATAATTATTTTTATAATCTTTATCATTATAATTCAGAGATTTTTGTTAAAGACTCTAAATAAATATTTGTTGACTGTTGTTATTTATTCATATGTACTGTAAAAATGATCATTTAAAAATATTTATTTGCAGCATTCAAAAGTCAATGCTCATATTAATTATGTAAATGTATATAATGTGATATCATTATTAAAATTTCTTTTTAGAAAATAATTTTAATACATAAGCTGATGACTTTCAAAAGATAGTAATTCAATATGCTTTGCATTATTTACTACCTAGTTTGTAAGAAGTAATACCTGAGGCAGGTGGATACATTTTGTATAAGATGTGACCCATTTATCCACAGGGATCACCTGAATCAGAAAATATGATTGAACATAAATCTCAGTATTCAGAGGACTGGAAAAAAGCAAAACAGTGGAAAGAGACATAATCCTTACCTCTACATTTTGCTTGTAGTCTAAAGTAATATTGATTTTAGAAACATCAACAATGAAAGAAACATACGCACACAAAAATCCACATTAAACCTGGAAGCAAAAAACTCCAGCAACTTGGAAACCTGTATGGTAGAAACCAGCTGTGGTTTTCACAGCAGACAATTTCAGATAATAAATTTGCCCTGGCCAAATTGATGCTCTCCCTTTATTCAAGTCCTCAAGTTAGAGTTTCAGCATATCCTACTGTCACCAATGGAAAAGTTACTGTCCCTTGATATTCACATTTGTATAACTTTAATAATAATGCTGCTGAATAAATTAGATTCATGTATGTTAAATACCTAGCAAAATAAGACATTCAGAAAAGTCTAGTTCCCTCTCTTTCTGTGTGCATTTAAAGTTGAATCTCTATAAGTACTTCCATATTTACAGATAAACTACAATAATGAATGTACCGCTTTATAGTTGTTTAACTTTGTTATGAAAAGTATAAATTATTCTTGGTCTGTATTTATTAATGTGAGTAGACTATAAGAAAAGCAAGAATAACTCTAAAGTCAGAAAACTTTTGTATGAAATTGTATAAAAGCACTTTGTCAAACACTTGCACAAGGTTTGACTCATGTAATCTAAGCATAGTATAGCTTTAGGTTCACGACAATAACACGGATGAATGAGATTGTGGAAGTTCAATGACATTGAATGACTTAATGACTTGACTAAGATTACATAGCCAGTAATTAAATTGCAGAGCATCTTATGACAGTGAAGCTGAACTGATTTTCATATTCTGCCTCATCATACACACTGGCATGAGACCTTACAGGTAAGGATGACAGCATTATCTTCTTACTCTCTGATGTCATTGATAGCTTGAGAATATACAAATAGGTATATTCAGAGATTAGAAGAGGAAAAGACTAGACGATCAACTTACAAAGAAGAAAATATCAAAATGTCCAACTTCATTAGCCAGGCATGGTGGTACAAGTCTGTCATCTCAGCTACTTGAAATACCAAGACAGAAGGAACACTTGAGCCCAGGAGATCTACACTGCAGGGATCTATGATCATTTCACTGCATTTCAGCTTGACCTATCTCAAAAACTGTGAGATCTAGTCTCAAAAAAAAAAAATACAAAGTCCAGCTTCATTTTAAAAACCAAAATAGTTAGGCACAATAAATGAAGAAGAAATAGCTAGAAATTATAACGTCTACTTTCGAATAAGGACTCAGTACTAGGAAAGAAGCAGAAAAACAGTCAGATGTTTTATGAAAACAGGAAGAAAAGGTGCAACATGTGGTAGAAAATGAGGTATTTCTGATTTTATAATTTAGATAATGGGGAAAGAAAGGATTCATGGCAAGAGTTCGTATATAAGAATGACTTGACTCATTTATTCATCCATTTTACCCTGCCAGCTTCCCAGGCTCCAACTGGGAGAGTCTGACAAAGTGGTCACTCTGTGGGACCCAGGGAGCTGCAGTGCTGGGATTACAAGCTTGAGACACTGCACCTGGCTGAGGCCCATGTTTTCAAAAATGTCAGAAGTATTTTCAAATACTCTCTGTTTAGAGCTAATACAGGGCATAAGGTTACCTTCCAGTAGCATTTTCAGAAGATCATGCCTTTACTTATACATTCTATTTCCACAATAATACTGAATTCTTCATGTAGTATTAACACTTGATTTACTTTTTTTTTAAAAAAAGGAAATATTATTTAGATATATACAAGCAAAGAAAAGTTACACAAAAATATGCATTTTAAAACCATCCCAGTAATGAATATAATCTCTCTGGACCAAATTTCCTAGAAGTACAGGACACAACCTTAGGTAAGACTGAGTATGAGCTTCCCCAGAGTCACATGGCCAGTATTTACATGCAGACTAGATTGCTGACAACTGTTGACATGAGGTAAGGCTCAGTCTCAGTTCACTCGTCTGTAAAATAGAAGTGGGATGCTCAGCAAGATGGCAATGGTACAAGTCAAACTGTGAAGATCTCCACAAAAGGTGGCTCCTGAAGGCAGTTCCATGTGCCCCTGCAGCCACCCCCACCACAGGGGGTGGCTGCTATAATCAGCCCCATACAGCAACAAACTGCCGCCAGAGCACTACGGCCTCCCTAAGGGAATACTGCTGTGGTTGCTACCAGGTGCTGAGCTGCAGCTCTCAGCTCTGGCCCAGGGAATTCCTGGCTCCCCCCACCCAACCCGTCTGTGGCATGGCATGCCAAACTGCAGTGCCCAGCTATCTCGCTGGTTCCCATTGCTGGATGACGGACACACACCATCATCGCCCTTCACAGTGGATCAACTGGGGTCCAGGACATGTGGAGAGAGAGGATCAGGGAAAGTCAAGAGTCCATGCCTGGTGAGGAGTCGCCCACCACAGCTATTTTCCAGGCAGAGATTTGTATTGCCCCACCCAGCTCCTGGCAGCATCTACCTTGTGGCATAAGGTAACCTCACCAAACCAGGAAACAGAAGCCCCTCCCCTGTGCTGAATCAGACACAGACAACTCAGTGCTGTGTGTCAGACCTGTCAGGCAGCAAGCCAAGGAACTTACCCAAGCTATGAGTAACCCTATCTGCCTGCAGTGAGAGCAGAGGGGAGGGCTAGAGATCAGAGCTGAAGAGACTTTAGATATTCAGGAAAGACCTCAGAGTTAGTCTGCTTTCTTATTTTGATTATTTATTTTATTGTTTTGGCTGTTTGTTGTGTTCACTTTTGGTTGCTTTTTGATTTAGACTACTTGTTTGTGCTGGAGAAGAATACATCAAAAGGCATGATTTTATTGGATTGTCTTTGAGTGATTACCTGCATGCATTAGGGAATTTTGTTTGTTTTTTACTCTTTTCTGGCTTTGTGTCTCTTTTCATTCATTAGTTGGTATGTATGTCTGTTTTCCCTCTCACTCTACTCTCTCTCTCCAACTTCCTCTTAACCCCCTCTTCTTCCATTATTTTCCTTTTTCTTACCTCCTTTTGTTCCAGGAAGCAAACCTAAATCCCCAATGCATGGACAGATTGTTAGGCAGTGGGGAGTGTGTTCCAGGGTGCCCATACACATGTTGGTGGATACTGGGATCTGCAGATAGATTCTGAATCATAGCTTCCCCCTCAATTAAATCTCAAAACTGTGAAAAGTACAGCCCCCAATCCACAGTCCAGCCTCAGAAGTGAACAAAGCCAGAGGATCATAATAAGAGAGAACAGGTAATTGAACAAAAAGCAGTAAATGCAACACAATCTTCCCTGAAAAACAGAATTAAAGAACGGGAGGGAAAGGGGGAGAGAGAAATCTACAAAATTAAGAAATGAAGAAAATTCAAAAGAAGAATATTGGTCTCTCACAGACCTCTGGGAGGTCAGACACTGAGAAAGCAGACTTTGGAAGGCAAACAATGAAGAGCCCCCAGAATGACTGGTCTTCAACAACAAACCCAGATATCAAGACATTAATAGAGAGATTTAAAAAGAACTGAAGAGAGATAAGAGGAAAATAGGAAGGAGTTGATAACTGAGATAACAGTAGTAAAGAATACTGTAAATGAAATAAATAACAAACTGATAAGCATGGAAAGCAGAATTAGCCAAGCAGAAGAAAGAATCTCAGAGCTTGAGGACCAAAATATAGAACTAACCCACATTGTGAAAAACATAGAAAAGAAGCATTAAAAGACAGAACAAAACCTTCGAGAGATGAGTGATTACTTTAAGAAACCAAACCTAAGAGTAATTGGCCCTCCTGAGGCAGAAAGAGAGACAGAGACCACGCTGGAACAAACATTCCATGAAACTATTCAAGAAAACTTCCCTCATCTCATCAAACACAAGAGATTCAGAGAACCCCTACAAGACAACAAATGAGAAGACCAACTCCCAGACACATAATAACTCACCTAACAATGTAGATATAAAAGAAAAAATCCTAAAGGCAGAAGAGAAAAAGGTCAGACTTCCTACCATGGAAGACCAATTAGAATAGCAGCAGATTTATCTACAGAAACCCTCCAGGCTAGGAGAGCTTGGAGCACTATCTTCAAAGTTCTAAAAGATAAACAATTTCAACCAAAACCTACCCAGCCAAGCTTAGCTTCATCAGTGAGGGAGAATTAAAATCTTTTGCAGAATCCAATCCCTAAGGACTTATGCTGCCTCCACACCACCTGCACAAGAAACACTTATGAAAGTATTAAACACAGAAGAAAAGGAAAAACGAGCAATAACGTTCTTCACAAGAGTACAGGAAAAAGATTAAAAACACACATGAACCAACCCAAAAACCAAAAGAAAGACAACAAACAGAACAACAAAGACTCCGTAAGAACCTCATGATAGTGATCAACTCATGCATTTCAACAATTAGCCTGAATGTGAATGAACTAAATGTACCTCGAAAAGACACATAATGGCAAAATAGATAAAATATCACCAGGCAACAATATATTGCCTCCAAGAGGCTCATCTCACTAGAAAGGACACGCACAGACTCAAAGTAAGAGAATGGGAAGCAAAATTTCAGGCAAACAGAACACAAAAGAAAGGAGGTATTGCAATCTTCATCTCAGACAAAATACCCTCTAAGATACCAAAAGTTTAAAAAGATGCAGAAGGCTACTACATAATGATAAAAGGTTGAATCCATCAACAAGAAATATTCATCCTAAATATATATGCACCCAATATAGGAGAACCAACTTTCATAAAGCAGCTTCCAGGTAAACTCAAAAAAGATGTTGATTCTAACACTATCATAGCTGGGGATGTTAATACCCCACTCACAACCCTAGACAGATCATCAGGACAAAAAATCAGCAATGGGATCCAGAAACTCAACGTGACTCTTGACCAAATGGACTTAATTGATACCTACAGAACATTCCACTCAACGACCACAGAATATACATTCTACTCATAACCACACGGAACGTACTCTAAGATCGACCACATTCTTGGCCATACATCAAGCATAAACAAATTTCAAAAGATTGAAATTTTCCATGCAACTTCTTGGACCACAGTAGAATAAAAATAAATATCAACATCAAAAGGTTACCCAAAACCCACAAAGACATGGACACTAAACAGCATGATGTTAAACAACTCCTGGGTCAACACGGAAATCAAAACAGAGATTAAAAGATACCTGTAAACAAATGAAAATGAAGAAACATCTTACCAAAATCTTTGGGATGCCATGAAAGTTGTAGTAAGAGGGGAATTCATATCTCTACAAACACACATGAAGAAAATGGAAGAATCATAAGTTAACGACCTAACAAGTCACATAAGGAAGCTGGAAAAGCAAGACCACTAAAACCCTAACTTCAGCAGAAGAATCCAGATCACCAAAATAAAAGCCCAAATCCAAGACATTGAAGACAAAAAGATAGTACAAAATAACAATGACAACAATAATAACAAATAAATAAATAAAAATAAAATAAAGTAGAAGTAATAATAGCATCATTCATTATAGATTTATTCTTAACATTAAATAAGCTAGTAAATAATAGGTTTAGACCAGTGCCTTATGCAAAGTAAATATTTGCTCAGTGTATTTTAGCTGCTTTTAAAAATTATTATTATTGAATGTTCTCTAAATTCTTTTCCAACTTCTATTTTTGATAGTGCTTAGATTTATGTAGCTGAAAACTATAAATGCAGATACTCAAAAGAGTATTAGCCTTTTTCTGTCTTACTGAACACCCCAGTGACAAGTCTTGATGACTCAAAATTCACTTGGAGTCAAGAGACATAAGAAGGAAGATTCAAATCTACGGCAGTTAATGGGTACTAATTATCTAGAAGATGGATTCTGTGGGAAAAGCAAAGATGAAACAATTAACGTTTCCAATCTTGAGTTCCTCTGCTAATAGAAAATATCTACAGGTCATGAAACAGCTTTAATATGATGCAGCATGTGAAAATATAAGTGGAGACCTCTGATGAGAGAGAATTAGGTGCATGCCCCGTTTAGGGTCTTACCTCTGACACAATACTCTTCAGGATGTTGGAGAACAGAAAAACATTCAGGTCCTGGATTTGCAATTAGATAAAATGGCAGGTGGCAGTGAACTAACAAGGAAAAGATAAATTAAACATACTATAAAATGCAATCAATACAACTTTAGAACAAAAGTTTTCAATTTTTTGTTGAATTTTTTTCCACTTAAATACAGTGGAGAGAAAAAAGTGACATCTGAGTTTCATGCACATCTATGCATAGTGTTTGGAAAAAAGTAAGTCTGAAAAGATTATTCTGTACACAGGACTTCAAAGAAGCAAAAATAAGTTGGATAAACAGTTTTTGGCATTCATACGTAACTATGTTTTAGTTCAATAATAGTTTTATCATATTTTAAACTTCTCATTTGAAAACAGAATTCAGATATAATATTTCAAAGTAGACTTTGGTCTTCTGCAGTTGAAGAAACTGACTAGAAATGGAATATTGGCTTTAAGAGTCTTCTGATGATTTGCACTAAAACAAATATTGTTCCGCATTGAGATAGATATGCATAGAGGAAGAAGTACAAGATGATTAAAAAAAAAAAAGACTTTACATCTGATTCCATTCAATTAAGCATGAGAGAGGTTTTAAAAATGTTTTGGATGTGTGGAGAAAACGAATGATGAGATCAATCTAGTCTTGTATTCATATACAGTAGGCCTTCAAGTAATGTTGCTTTGGTCAACATTATTTCTTTATCACATTAATAAGAAAATAATAGTAATAATTCTCAGCCAGGGCTATTGTCTGTGGAGTATGCACACTCTTCCCAAATCTGCTTGGATTTGCTATAGGTACTTTGATCTCTACTCACATCCCAAAGCTGTGCGTATTAGGTTTGCTGGCATATCCAAAATGCTCCCTGTGTGAGAGAGTGCAAGTGGATGTGTGAGTGGACCTGGTGCCCGAGCTACCAGAAAAGGCTCCTGTCACCCACGACCCTGAACTAGAATAATTGGATAAATAATTATTTTACTTATTATTAATCTTTCTTAGTTTGTATAGCTCACATTTATTTCCTTGTTTAATACTAAAAGTGTTTTGGTCTTTATTTAGATATTTGCTGGTGATGTTTTTGTGACCAGAAAGATGCCTTAGGGCCTTAACTCTTGTTTATATCAATTAATCTAAAGATACAATTATTTTCACTATATGTTATTTTATTTAATGTCAATGGTTTCCAAAAACCTACCAATGACATTAAGGGCTTACTTTATACAAATGGGTAGCTAAGACAACTATCACAGAATAATGACTCAAAGTAGAAGACTCTAAATAAAAAATTTAAATTTAAAAAGTATCAAGAGGAGCAAAAATACTACTGATTATTACTCTCAGATGTGTACATATATATATATTCATACTATGTATATATATGTATATGTATATATGTTTATTATGTATGTATATATATATGTGTATATATATATGCAATATACGAGGGGGGACACAAACAAACTGGAATTATTTTTTAGAGGGCGGATCTCTTGTAGTACAGACTCCCCCAACTAGGTAAGTGTTCTAGGTACCCATGAGCATCGGTGTACCAGCTAACATCGTTGAGAGTTTTCATTCAGTTTCAGTGGATTTTTTTTTAGACGCTTTCAAAGCAATTGTCCATTTCATGATGGGTGATTTATGAGTGCACTTGTCCACATTGCACTGAATATTCAGAAGATTTTGACAAAAAATGTCATGACCCCCATGCCCCAGACTCACTATTCACCCGATATTGCCCTCAGCGACTTTTTTTGTTTCCCTGAATGAAAAGAGTTCCTCAAAGGGAAATGTAGTGTAGATGTGGAAGAGGTGAAACAAAAAAGGCAAAAGCACTAAAAGGCATCAAAACTGATGAGTCCAAAACCTGTTTTGAGCAGTGGAAAAAGCATCTTGATAGGTGTATTGCATCAAATGGAGAATATTTTGAAGGTGACTGAAGTTTAGACATATAAGAATAAATACACAAACTTTATAAATAAATTCTGTGTTTTTGGGGTCCCCCGATATCTGTATGTGTACATTTTATTTTCATTAGGATATTTTAAATTGACTCTACCCATTCTCAAATATGAAAAGAAGGCAAAAATTATAAAAGCTCTAAAATGAAAAATTTTAAAAACATTTAAACTTAGATTTTTAAAAAATTCAGTGTAGTATACTTAATATTTCTGCATGACACTTTTACAATTGGAATGATTCCAGAGCAAGTGCATTTGACCTGGAAAATCTCATCTCTAGAAGAAAGCTATCATCTACCTTCACTTTAAATCGCTCTGCTAATGTTGATAAATAACAAATTTCTATCAAAGCATCATTGCAAGATTAAAAGTGAAAATCTTTGAAGAAGAAACTCTCTGAAGATGTTAGGCTAGTATGCTTATTTGGTTTTATAAAAACTTAGAAGTTCCGTCTAATAATAATATTCATAATAAAATAAAAAGCAAATTATATTCAGTATTTTTTCCTTCTTATTGAATGAATTAACATTTAATTACTGAATATTTTCATTGTGCTGAGCTAAGCACTGTGTAAAGTTATGCATACATATACACACAAACACACACACAGGAACAGGATAAATTCATTGAAATTGTCTTGGTATAGTTTGGGATCTACATTTTTTTCTAATCTTAATGCCTAAAGTTATGAGAGATGAGAGAGTGGTTATCATTTGAATTTTGCTACAGGTATCTTTCTAGTACCAGTAGTAGACACATCGATTCACCTTTGGGTAGTCTATTGTAACTTTTTTAAAAATAAATTACAAGGCATCAGTCTTTTGTTAAAATTTAATCACATATTTTTGGACTGGTTTGTCTGTGCTATTTGTGTAAAATTGAAAAAGTCTATTTGGTTTGATTTTCCAGGGTCTGATTTACATTTTTCTTAGTCTTGTAGAAATAAAGATGATACTCTGCAGAAATACTGTCATTTGCTTTGAGGGATAAGAATGTGTGTGTTGTTTTGCTACTGGTGTTTGAATGGTATGAGTTACTAGCTAGAGTAGTGAAGATGAAGAAGATGAGGTTTTCTGCTTTAGCACTGATTCAGGGCCTGAATAACAAAATGTAGCTTGGAATGTTGGAATGTTGATAAGAGGTCTGTTTTCGGGCAATCCCTTTGGGTCCCAGACTGCGACTGCGGGAGTTTTTCTGTCCTCTCAACAAATTCTGCATTTAAAAAAAAAGTCTGTTTTTCTGTGCAGAAATTAGCAACGTTCTGGCAGCATGAGCCCTTTTTATATAGTCACTAGGATATCATCAAGGGACCTTCAAGAATGGCTGTATAGGGAGTCCTCTGGGTAAGTTCAAGAAGAATTGGAAGCATAGGGTAGGGGAGAACATACTAGATGCATCTGGAGCCTTAATAGGGTTGTTTCACTTTGTGAGAAAACAAAAAGAATATTAATCAATGAGTAATTAGGTAAACAATATTTTCATAGGAAAAGAGGTAAGATTGATTTTTTAAATTTGAAAATAAAACTAATCTCTAAATTTTTAAAGTAATTTTATACCACCCTTTTCTTTACCAACTTTCCCTGGCTTTCTTGTTCCTCTAACACGCCATATTTATTGATGCTTCAGTTCTTCTGTTTTTATTGCCTCTCATTCAATTTCCTAGGAATATTCTTTCCCTAGACCTTTGCATTACTTTTCTTTTATTCCATCATTTATGTCTCTATCTATATGTTACTTTCTAGGAGAGATTTCCCAAGACAACCCTAACTTGAATATCTCTATCTATTCGTAGTACTCTCTTTCTTAGTACCTTAGTTATTTTCCTCCAAATCTCTTATTACTACTTGTCAATATATTATTTCTTATAGATTTATCTACTTATTTACTTCCTATTTTATTCTACCACTGGGGTGTAAACAGCACAATGGTGGGGTCTTACCAGTCCTGACACACAGTACCTGGTCAAAATGTGTTTAAAGGAAAGAAGAAAATTACTTGCAATTCACTAATTACCTTTTTTTGTTTGTCTAATCTACTGTTCAACTTTTTCATTGGGTTGACTTTATTTCATTTTTATTTCTCACTTATAGAGTTTATATTTGATTCCTTTTAAATGATGCTTTTTTTTTACACGGTGTCCTATTCTGGTGTTTTAGTTTGCATTCCATTTTTTTTTAACTATTTGTATATTCTAGTCACCATATATTTTAAAATATATTTTGTTTTATTCAATTTGTTAAATCTTCTTAGTATATGCAGTTCTCCTCATTTGCTCATTTAATTTGTTGATGCTTTCTTGCATGATATTTACATATTTGTCATGAGCACATTTTCAGGAGCTTGGTTTTTTTGTAGAAAACTTTATACCATGTTGTTAAACCATCTTAGTGTTAAACTAGAGATGGGCTTCTGTTTGCATTCACTCGGTGTTGCCAGTTCCCGTGTTTTATTATGTTGATTTTTAGATTAATGAACCCTGCACCTTTTGGAACCACGAAAACTTGAATTTCACACTAACAAGCAGTTTAGAATTCTCGCAGATTCTAATTGAGGCTGTTGCTTTCCTCTATCCAGAGCACAGTATTTGACTGATGGTAAACTCTATTGCTGGGTCACCTGCAGGGATGATGATTCCCAAACTCAGGTACAGACCTTGAATCCCTTGTAGTAACAGTGTCTAGTTCCTTTTGAACACCATTTCTTAAGTCTGAAATGAATTTCCTGTGTGAAGATGGAAGACCCTGTTGTCTCCATTTGGAAAGAATAAGGAAGGCCTTAAACTTCAGCTTCCACTCACTGCACTGATGTTGGGTTTCTTCCTTATCTGTCACATTTGTTGGTTTCTTTTCTTCATTCTAAGCTTACCAATGTACCCCAGAACTATTTTATTATATGTAAGGCAATGCTAGTATGTGTTTGTAATTTCAGCGTGGTATTGGAACCAAAGTCTTTAGATCAATTTTCTAAAATGTAATGTAAAACGGGGAGATACAGAAGCAAATGAATGTTAAGGCAGAAAGGAGGAAGCTGCAAAGATGAGAATGCAGAGAAACCTGAAGTCAAGGCAGCATGTATTCTTTCTGGGGAAGCCTCATATGGAAACTGAACTGGAAGTGCAAAGTCTGGAATGCTTGATTGACTGTGAGACATAAGTCACAATAATTAGATTTGCACACAACAAGTGTCAGGATGGTCTAGTGGTCTAAGGTGCCAGTATCAAGCTCTCATTTTCCTGGGTTGGACTTTCTGGTTTTCATAAATGGGTTCAACATGCACACAAAAGGCTAGGACAGAAGACTGCCTGTGTCCTCATACTCAAGTCCTTGTTTGCAAAAGTGATTTAACAGGAACAACATGGGACCTAGACTAAAGACCTGTTTTGATTTGTTTTGTTTTAAAAACACAGCGATAGCTCCGGGTCCTTTTGGATGCAAGGCTAAACTATGTAGCTATTAAGAGAATGCAAATGTTGAAATGAATCTTTACTTTGGTATTCGTAGCTTATATTCATTCTCCTCATTCATGGAGAGACGTGTGATAAAACTGAACATATAAAACTGCAGAAGAGATTCGGTCATCATTGATCGTAATCAACTTAGTTTTTTTTCATAGATATGAATTAACAACGAAGAATTCTGAGACAGTTAGTTAGAAATACTGTCTCAAAAGAGAAAAATCTATCTAGATTTTTTAAAAACTTAGTATCAAGAGGAAACAAAAATAATACTTATCCTCAAATACATTTTTATTAAGACATTTTGGTTTTCAGTATGCTTAATAGTGAAATGAAAGATATGAATAAAAATGGAAAATATGAAGATAGAGGTGAATGAAGACAATCAATATAGAAAAGTTGAAAAAGAGAATGAAAGTGCGGGATTCAAACAAAAATGTGGGAAATTGGTTTCCTTTAGGCAGGATGGATTGTAACTGCATTCATTGTTATGAAGAAGAATCAAGGCAAGGGTCTAAATAGTTAGACTTGGAAGTAAGTAAAATAATCACTTGAGAAAGCAAAGTTTAACTATTTGACATAATACTTCCTACCCTCCAGTTGAAGAAGAAAGTTAATCTTCTAACAAAATAAGTTACGTGAATGGTAGTGTTCTATTATCTTGAAGGACAGTGGAAAAGTTCATCAATAACCACTGAAGAAAATAAGAAGCAGAGTTTCTTAGGTAAATTTGAGTAACATGAAGTTCTAGTAACACTGTTTACATAACTGTATGGATTTCCTTCTGGGACAATAGCAATCTGATTTTAAAAGTATAGGAGTTAAAACAGATTAATCCATGGTTGAGCCTTCACTATATGTATGTGTCTATATGTCTGTGTGTGTACGTCCATGCATGTATGTACAGTTGTACAGGCAGGACTATTAGGTAAACATGTTGAGAATATCAGCAAAAAATTATTTGAGGCCATTGTCTATGGTAACTTAGACAAGTAGAAAATAAAGAAAAAGAAGGAAGCTCTTGCTAATAGAAGGAAGTGATAGAATTGACATTCTGTGGTAATACTCTTTTTTTAAAAAAAAATTGGTGTCTCACATTGTCACCCAGTCTGGAGTGCTGTGGCACACTCACAGCCAAACCAGTGTCAAACTGCTGGGCTCCAGTAATCATTCTGCCTCAGCCTTCCAAGTAGCCGGAACTATAGGCGTAAGCTACCATGCTCGGCTAATTTTTGATTTATTGTAAAGACAAGGTCTCGCCAAGTTGCCCGGGCTGGTCTCAAACCTGCAGGTTCAGGCAATCCACTCGCCTTGGTCTCTCAAAGTGCAGGGATTACAGGCTGAGTCACCAAGCCTGGCCAATATTCTTAAAGATCTATTGTAGAGACAATAAAAAGATAAGATAAGTGAAAAATGTAGAGGACATAAAAGTACAGTAGACATAATAAGGTTTTGGAGGTAAAGATGTTTCAGGTGATGTCAAGTTTCAATATTCAAGATAGTAAGAATCTAGAGTGGAAAGCAGATTAAAATCTTTAGCAGTAAGGAGGTTAAGGAGATAAAAGACCATCTTTTGGGTTCTAATTAAGTTGCTTATAACTCAAAAAACAGATGCTGGAGAGTATGCAGGGAAAAGGGAACACTTCTACACTGTGAGTGGAAGTGTAAACTAGTATAATCTTTGTGGAAAACAGTGTGGCAATTCCTAAAAGATCTAAAAATCAGCTTCCCATATGACCCAGCAATCCCCCTTATGGGGATATACCCGGAGGAACTCAAATCATTCTACAAAAATATACCTGCACACACTTTGTTTTCAGCACTATTCACAATAGCAAAAACATGGAACCAACCCTGCTGCCCATCAAAAGTAGACTGGATTTAAAAAATGTGGTGCATATACACAATGGAATACTATGTCGTCATAAAGAAAGCTGAAATTATGAACTTTGCAGCAACTTGGGTAGATTTAGAATCTTTAATGGTGAATGATCTATCACAGAAACAAAGACCTGAGTGCCATATGTTCTTACTCATAAGCAGATCCTGAAGAATTATCATAATACTACAAGAAAGGGATTGGCAGTAGTGGGAAACTGCCAGGAAAGGGAGCCGGGGGCACTGGGGTGGTGGCCACACTTCATCAGTTAGGGTACCTAATTAAACCAGATAACATGGGGACTAAAGTGAGGCCCAAATTTTATCTGTACAGTGACCATTTGTATACCTAACCCTGAATTGTACCCCACATCTTTAAATGCAAAAACAAAAATTTATTCAACTTTTCCATTAGAGGAGTTTTATTTTTAACCTACAAAAAAAAGTTGTTTATGAACAGAATGGAAGAAAGTATAGTGAATGAGAATGCATTGTCCTCAAATAATTGAGCAATTAGTCAGAAGTTTATAATATAATATAAAATAAAAGGTAATAAGAAGTGATAACAAGCAAGATTTCTATATAAAGATAAAACAAGAAGATTCCTCACACAAGAAGTTTTCTTAGGCAGAAACACATAAGCATGAGTTTTGGTTATTAAAGAGTAATCTTATGGGACTTATGGCAAGGTGGCAACAGGGTAGTTTGGTCCGTGAGACCCTCCATGAAAGAGAACACCCATAAAGACTCTTGCTCTCCCCTGTGGGCAGTGGCTCTCATTGTTGCCAGCCAACTCTTCACACGCTGCTCGGCTGCTGCCTCTGTCGCCCCCTTGCCACTGGCACCATCGCTCCGCCCCTGCCTGAGGTGAACCATGACTCCTGGACCTGTGAAGCCTCCCCAAACACCGCACTACTGAAACTGCCACCATTGCTGCCACTGCCACGCTCCATCTTTCACCCGGATCCAGGCTCGTGGAGCTCCTCCCATGCACCTCTTAAGTGGAAACTGCTACCACCTCTACCATTGTCTGCTCCCTGCCACCCTGGGCGGCCTCCAACTTCCACCCAGTCCAGGTCAGTAGCCCAGTGCTAAGCTGGCCTGCATTGCCCAGCTGTCTCTGGCTGCAGCGGAAAAAGAGATCAGGTGGAGCCATGAGACCAGCTCCATCCACCTTGGTCCACCTCCCAGCTTGGGATCCAAAGTAACAAAATCAAAAGGGGAGGGAGAAAAGCCCCTTCCTCATGCTAGATAGACACAGGTCAGATCTGAGTGGCAGATTAGGCAGTTAGCCTAGATCTGAACCACCCTCCACAGCGGACCAGGGACAATTGACCCCAACTGTGAACAACTCTACAAGTCTACAATGACAGTTAGAAATCAGGACTGAAAGGACATTGGACTTAAGGAAAAGTCTCAGAGTGTACTTGGTTTCCTTGTTTTAATTTTTTTTTTAATTATTTGTCTGTTTGTCTTACACATCTTTTTTTCCCTTTTCTCTCTCTTCTTACTGTTATCAATAATGTTTCATACTTGCTTTGGTTCTGTTAGTTTACTGACTTTATTGTATTCTATTTTTTTTTCCCTTTAGACCTCAAGTTTGTATAGGCAAAAAGTATACCAATAAGGAATTTGATTAGATTGTATGTCTGTATGATTGTATGTTTTAGTTTGTTCATATGTTTGTTGGTTTATTTGTTGTTGCTGTTGTTTTTCTTCTTACTCACATCTGTCTTTGTGTCTCTTTTCATTTGTTAGTCAGTACGATTATCTGTTTTCCCTCTTACTCATCTCTCTCTCCACCTCCCTCTTCTCCCCATTCCCTGTTTCATTGTTTTCCTTTTTTAAATCTTATTTTGCTTTCAGGGAGTAAACCTATAACCCCACTGCATGGACAGATGGCAAGGCAGTGGGAAGTGGGTTCCAGATTATCGATACACCTGTCGGTGGATACTAGAATCTGCAGATAAATTTTGAATCACAGCTCCCCCCTCAATTAAATCTCAAAACTGCCAAAAGGATCACCCCCAACTTACAGAATTGAACAAAGTCAGAGGATAAACAGAAGGAAGAATAGAAGATTGAACAAACAGAAGTAAAAGCAACCCTTCCACCCTTGAACACCAGAATTAAAGAAGATGGGAGGAGGGAGGAAGGAAAAAGTGGGGAGGAAAATCTACACAAATGAAGAAAAAACAGAAGAAGAATATAGGTCTCACACAGACCACTGGGAGGTCAGACACTGAGAAAATAGACATCAGAATGCAAACAATGAAGAGCCTCCAGAATAAGTGGTCACAAATGACAAACCCAGATACCAAGACATTAATAGAGAGAATAAAAAGAATTGAGGAGAGACAAGAGGAAAATAGGAAGGAGCTGATAACTGAAATAACAGCAGTAAAGAATACTGTGATTGAAACAAATAACAAACTAGTAAACATGGAAAGCAGAATTAGCCAAGCTGAATAAAAAATCACAAAGCTTGAAGACCAAAATACAGAACTAACCCAAACTGTCAAAAACAAAGAAAAGAAGCATTAAAAGACAGAACAAAGACTTCAATAGATGAACAATTACTTCAAGAGACTGAACCTAAGAGTAATTGGACTTTCTGAGGTAGAAAGAGAGACAGAGACTACCCTGGAACAAACATTCCAAAAAATTATTCCAGAAAACTTCCCTTGTCTCATCACTGATGTGAAAATTCAAACACAAGAAATTCAGAGAACCCCTGCAAGACAATAAATGACCAACTCCCAGACACTTCCAGACACATAATAATTTGCCTAAATAAAGTAGGTGTAAAAGAAAAAACCCTAAAGACAGCAAGATAAAAAGGTCAGACTAATTACCAGGGAAGACCAATTAGAAGAGCAGCAGATTTATCTACAGAAACCTTCAGGCTAGGAGGGCTTGGAGCCCAATCTTCAAAGTTCTCAAAGATAAACAATTTCAACCAAGAATAACCTACCCAGCCAAGCCAAGCTTCATCTTAAATTAAAATCTTTCCCAGACATCCAATCCCTAAGAACTTATGCTGCCTCCAGACCACCTCTACAAGAAACACTTAAGAAAGTATTAAACTCAAACGAAAAGGAGAAAAGAACGGCAATGTTCTTCACAAGAGTACAGTGAAAAGCTGGAAAACACATGATTCAACCCAAAAACCAAAAGAAAGACAACAAATAAATAGGAACAAGGACAACTCTAAGAATCTCATAACAGGGATAAACCCCCACATTTCAATAATTAGCCTGAATGTGAATGGACTAAATACACCACTGAGAAGACACAGAATGGTGGACCGGATAAGAAACAATGGCTCCATTATTTCCTGCATCCAGCAGAATCATCTCACTATAAGGGATGCACACAGATTCAAAGTTAAAGGATGGAAAATGAGTTTCTAAACAAATGGATCACAAAAGAAGGCAGGAGTTGCAATCTTAATATCAGACAAAACAACTTTTAATACCAAAAATGTAAAAAGATTAAAAAGGACACTAAATAATGATAAAAGGTTCAATCTATCAACAATATCCATCCTAAACATATATGCACCCAGCACAGGAGCACCAGCATTTGTAAAACAACTACTAAAGAAACTAAAAAAATATATTGATTCTAACACTATTATGGCAGGGGACTTAAATACCCCACTGACAGCCCTAGATAGATCATCAGAGCAAAATATTAGGAAAGAGAACTAGAACCTAAACTTGACACTTGACCAAATGGACTTAGTGGACACCTACAGATTATTCCACCCAACAACCATAGAATATACATTCTACTAATTACCACATGGAACATACTACAAGATCAATAAGATTCTTGGCCATAAATCAAGCATAAACAAATTCCATAAGGTTGAAATCTTGTCATGCACATTCTCAGACCACAGTGGAATAAAAATAAATATCAAAACCAACAACGTATCCCCAAAGTCCTCAAAGACATGGACACTAAACAGCATGATGCTGAACAACGATTGGGTCAATACTGAAATCAAAGAAGAAACTGAAAGATTCCTGGAAACAAATTAAAATGAAGAAACATCCTACCAAAACCTCTGGGATGTCATGAAATCAGTTTTAAGAGGTGAATTTATAACTCTATGAGCACACATCAAGAAAATGGAAAGATTACAAATGGAGAGCCTAACAAATCATTTAAGGGAGCTAGAAAGAGAAGACCACCAAAACCCCAACTTTAGCAGAAGAATCCAAATTACCAAAATAAGAGCCAAAATATGGAATACAGAGGACAAAAATATAGAAAACAACAAAACAAAAAGCTGGTTCTTTGAAAGAATTGACAAGATTGATGGGCCGCTAGCCAGAATGAACAAGAAAAAAAGAGAAAATGCCCAAATAAACACAATTGGAAATACAAAAAATCAAATCACAACTGACCCCAAAGAAGTTCAAAAGATTATCAGAGAGTACTATGTACACCTCTATGGAAACAAACTTGATAACCTAGATGGAATGGAGGACTTTCTAACATCACACAACCTTCCCAAGTTAAACAAGAAGACATTGAGACACTAAATACACCAATAACAACACAGGAAATTGACTCTGTCATATGAAAACTACCTACCAAAAAAAGCCCTGGAACAGATGGCTTTCCAGCAGAATTCTGCAAAACGTACAAGGAGGAGCTGATACCAATTCTATTGAAAGTACTCCAGGCAATTGAGAAAGATGCAATTCTCCCCCAATCATTTTACAAAGCTAACATTACACTGATACCCAAACTGGGTAAAGATCCAAAAAAGAAAGAGAACTACAGGCTAATATCCCTTATGAACATAGATGCAAAAATCCTCAACAAGATTCTAGCAAATCAGATCCAAAAACACATCTCACATATCATCCACCATGACCAAGCAGGCTTCATCCCCAGGATGCAGGGCTGGTTCAACATACACAAGACCATAAATGTCATTAAATATATCAACAGATATAAAGGCAAGAACCACATGATTATCTCATTAGATGCAGAAGAAGCTTTTCATAAAATCCAGCATCCTTCTTGATAAAAACCCTCAAACACCTAAGTATAGAAGGAACATACCTCAAAAATAGTAAGTGCCATCTACGGAAGCTTACAGCTTACATATTGCTAAATGGTCAGAAACTAGAATCATTTCCCTTGAAAACTGGAAGAAGACAAGGCTGTTCACTCTCACCTCTCTTGTTCAATATTGTGTTGGAAGTCCTAACTTGGGCAATTAGACAAGAGAAGGAAATCAGGGTTATCCAAAATAGGAAAAGAGGAAGTCAAGTTATCCCTCTTTGCTGATGATAATGATTCTATATCTTGAAAACCCAAGAGAATCTGTCAAAAACCTGCTTGCGCTGATAAAGGACTTTGGGAAAATCTCAGGGAAAAAAATAAATGTGCAAAAGACAGTTGCATTCTTTTACACCAACAACAAGCAAGCAGAGATCCAAATAAAAAGCACAATCCCACTCGCAGTAGCCATAGAAAAAATGAAATATCTCGACATCTTCCTAACCAGAGAAGTGAAAGACCTTTACAATCAAATTACAAAACACTGCTTAAAGAAATCCAAAACACAAACAAATGGAAAAGTATTCCATTCTCATGGATAGGAAGAATCAACATTGTTAAGATGTCCATCCTCCCAAAAGCAATCTGCAGATTCAATGCAATACCCATTAAGCTACCAAGATCATTCTTCTCAGACCTGGAAATGACAATACACAAATTCATATGAAAACATAAATGACCATGAATAGCTAAAATAATCCTTAGCAAAAGAAACAAATAGGAGGTATTACATTTCCAGGCTTCAAACTTTACTATAAGGATACAGTAATCAAAACAGCCTGGTATTGGTACAAGAACAGACACGTAGACCAATGGAACAGGATAGAGACTCCAGAAGCAAAGCCTCAATTCCTCAACCAACTCATCTTTGACAAAGTCTCCAACAACCACTAGGGAGAGGAGAACCTATTCAGTAAATGATGTTGGGAAAACTGGCTGACCATATGCAGAAGATTGAAACAGGACCCTACATATCAACATACACAAAAGTTACCTCTAAATGGATCAAAGGCCTGCATGTAAAACTTCAAACTATAAGGATCTTACAAAACATAGTAGACACCCTTATGAAAATTGGAACTGGGAACCAATTCCTATTCAGAACCCTCAAGGCCAACACCTTAAGAAATAAAATAGACAAGCGGGATCTCATCAAATTAACAAGCTTCTGCAAAGCAAAAGAAACCATCAAGAGAGCAGGGAGATAGCCCACAGAATGAGAAAATATATTTGCCAATTCTTTATCCGACAAAGGCCTAATATCTAGGATCTATAAGGAACTCAAATGCATCGAAGGGAAAAAAAACAAAGAGTCCCTTTAAAAAATGGGCAAAAGACATGAATAGACACTTCTCAAAAGAAGATATACGGGCAGCCAACAGACACATGAAAAAGTGCTCAGCCTCATTCATCATCAGAGAAGTGCAAATCAAAACCACAGTGAGGTACCACCTAACCCTGTAAGAATGACCATCACTAAAAAAACAAACAACAGATGCTGACCAGTATGTGGAAAAAAAGGAATGCTTCTACACTGATGGTGGGAATGCAAACTGGTGCAGCCTCTTTGGAAGACAGCCTCCTGAAAGAACTAGAAATGGACCTTTCATATGACCCAGCAATTCCTCTATTGGGAATATACCTGGAAGAACTCAAATCATTCTACCAAAAAGACACCTGCACACGTATGTTTGTTGCAGCTCTATTCACAATGGCAAAAACATGGAACCAACCGTGTTGCCCATCAAAGCTGGACTGGATAAAAACACTGTGGTACATATACTCAATGGAATATTATACAGCCATAAAGAAGGACAAATATATGGACTTTGCAGCAACTTGGATGGAGTTGGACTCAATCATACTCAGTGATTTATCACAGAAACAAAGAACAGAGTTCCATATGTTCTCACTCATAAACAGAACTTGAACAATTGTAATGCTATAAGAAAGCGATTGGCAGCAGTTGGAAACTGTCGGGGGGGTGGGATTGACAATTGAGGGAAACTGCTAAGGGAGAGAAGGACATACCTCATCAACAAGGGTACGTGCATGGTCAACATTTGTATACATAACCCTGACACGCATCCTGCATCTTTATAACAAAAATTTATTTAAAAAGAAAGAAAAAAAGTTATTTTAAATATAAATTTCCTTATTTACTTTAAAAGACATGCTAGTCAGAATGGGTTGAAACATGGTATTTAAAAAAATCAAACCTATAATTGGGTTTATATTTTGTGCTCATGTTCCATGTACAATACAGGTGGTTGGGCTCTCATCAATCAGGACCCACGCTGATGGTGACTTTGCTCTCGCTGTATAATCTGGAAGAGAGGAATTTCACTGTCACATAAGCAGAGAAAGAGAGAACGGGAAAGGTGCACAGAAATCATAAATGCAAATATCTGAAAATGACACAAGATGCTTATCTTTGCAGTCTATTGTCCTGAACAGTCACATGGCCACAGCTACATGCAAGAAAGTCAAGAAATTTTGGGCAAGTTGCAAATACCATTTCCAATACAGGATAGTTGAAATTAGCTAAAAGGGAGGCATGAAAATATAGAAATAACAATTTATATTGTTTTGTTTTTTCTTTTTTTTTCAGTCAGAATCTCACTCTGTCGCCCAGGCTGGAGTGCAGTGGCATGCTCATGGCCACCGCAGCCTCTACCTACTGGGCTCAGGTGATCCTTCCGCCTCAGCCTTCCAAGTAACTGGAACTATAGGCACGCGCTACCACGCCCAGCTTAGTTTTTGATTTATTGTAGAAACAAGGTCTCACCAAGTTGCCCAGGCTGCCTCAAGCCCCTGAATTTAGGCAATCCTCTAGCCTTGGCCTCCCAAAGTGCTGGGATATTACAGGCTTGAGCCACTGCACTTGGCCTAATTTGTATTTGTATATAGATAGAAGTATTTTGGAGAAACCATGTATATAAATTCTATTTAATTACCATCACCTGAAAAATAAACATAAACATACATAAAAGCATATAGACTAATTATGCCATTTGCTTTTTCCTTATTACCTTCTTCAAATCATATTGATTAATAGTTTGTTTGAAAATATGAGTTGGTTTGATCTACTAAACAAAACACAACGCTAATGGAAGAAAATATTATGATATGGTTATTAATTGTTCAAATAGAAGAATGTTATTGACCACCTCATCCCTGTTTTATATCCTGAATGAGTGATGTGATATTCATTTACTTGGATTGATCCTTGAAAATCATTTTCATCAGGCACAAGTCACCAAGCAGCTGTACCCTTCACAACAGCAGTTATGAAAGACATACTTTATTATTGGAGATGAAGAAAGATAATAAAATTGTCAAGATGTATTGGGGGAAAAATACAGAAAAGTTTGTTCAAGATGTTGACCTTTTGATTTCTGAATCAGACTTACTTATTGAAAATAAAAGAGATTTCAAAAAACACAGTAGGTATAATACGCAAGATGAGTAAAGATAATTGATTCCAAACAGAGTAAAAGCAAGAAAAAAAGCAAGTCAGGGAGGGAACATATCAGGCAGTTTCAGCTGGAGAGTTCATTTTTGTTAGCCAGGTTGTAAAATTGCTTAATTATGTAAAACCCATATTTTAATTTTTGTTTTTTGCTTTTATATTGGGGAAATTTCCTCATATAGGAGAAGAAATTTAAGTTATAATAGTGTTTGAGAGATGTTAAATTAAACTGACATCTCTTCTTACAGAAATGTTCCATCTTAAAGGATAAGAATTCCTTGCAGTGGATGACTTTCAAATATCTTCCATATTTATTCCCTTTGGAAGAACTCTCCTTTCACCTACTAAATATTCTGCCCTATTTTTCTTTTTTTTTTTTCTGAGAATATCCATCACTGTGTCAAATGAGAAATGTTACTCTTTCCCAGCACTACTTGAACAGATGACCTGGGTTTTGATTTTTTTTCTTTCCACTTAATTAGAACTTTAAGTTGTAGTATCACTGTTTTAAGATTCCTGATAATCTTACTAAAGAATATCTATATTAAGCTCAAACAGTCCTTTTCCTGAATGCCATTTCAAAATCATTTTAGCTGCTGTCAACAGCTTATTGCAAATAAAATAAAATAAAATAAAATAAGGGTGGCATTTCTAATGGCAGATTTCTACTGAAATCAAAGAGTTTTCCTTAGGGATGTTTCCTTTATGCTGTGGTTGGAAGTCTCAGTAAAGGTGACTTTGTTTCACATCCTCAAAAAAACAAAAAAGTCAGGTTATTTAGGAGTAGTAAAAAATAAATGAATTTTATCTAATACTATCTAATCTAATTTTATCTAATATTTTATCTGAACACAAACACCTTTTAACATACAAGGCATGAATTGATATGTGAAAGAATACATTTGATGGAAGCAGAGTTTACCAAATCTTTGCTTCTAAAGAGTCACTTAACCAGTTTATTTTACTTTTCTCAGCTCTTTTATTTTACTTATGCATAACAGTTATATTTGGGAGGATGTGATAATTTGACACATTTATAAATATAAAGATCAAATTAGGATAATTGGGCTAACTGTCACCTTAAATATTTATCTTTTTTATTTCTAAGAAATTTTGAATTATTTTCTTCTAGCAATTTTGAAATGTACACCAGATAAAGGTAGTTATAGTTACCCTATTGATCTAGGCCCTTATTTTTTTTTTAATCTAACTGTATATTTCTATCCCTTGACCAGTTTATTTTATCCTTGATTCTTACCCTTTCTTCATTAGTCACTGAGTTGAATGGCAGATCTTCATCAGTTTTTTGTTTTGTTTTGTTTTGTTTTTGAGATTCAGTGAACATTGGGAAGGGGTATAGTAGCTGAGTAAACTTGGCATCACTATAGATACTACCATCCTAGATGTACTCTTCTGTCCTAGTCCTCACCTTCAAAGCTGAGCTTCTTGAAACTCTCTCTCCTTCACTATCTCGTCAATATACCATTGTGGCTAATTAAATGTTTTCGCTGAAGAAGACTGTGAAGGACGAAAAACACAATTGTACAAAGAAAAACAGTACATTTTTCTTGGCATACTTAATAAAGTAAGTGAGTGGTTTATCATGAATAGGTGTTCTACAGTTATTTTTCTTAAATTCTTAGAAAACAGAGAATAGCTTTAGGGTGTGTTTTTCAGATATTCATACATCTCAGCAGTAGCATTTGCTGTTTGTTTTTTAAGATGTCTTGGCTACCTCTTCAATATCCATCTAAATATAGGAAAAAAAGGGAGCACGGTCAGATAAAATCTTATTATATAACTTTTAAAATTAAATCATATTGTATAAATATTTCAGATAAGAATATTTAACATAATATTAGTTGCCCAAGAATATGCAAAAGTGTTCAACATCACTAACCAAAAGATAAATGCAAATCAAAACTGCAATGAGATGTCATCTCACACCTGTTAAGATGGATTTTGTTAAAAAGGCAAAAAATAAGTGTCAGCAAGAGTAAAGAGAAAAGGAAACCCTTGGAAATTATTAATGGGATATAGATTAATGCAACCAATGTAGAAAACAGTATGGAAGCTCTTAAAGAGATTTAAAATTGAACTACTATATGATTCAGTAATCCCTCTTCTTGATATAAGTCCAAAGGAAATGAAAATACTGCACTCCCATATTCATTTTTTGTTTCTTCAAGAAGTTTTTAAAAGATAGCTGTAGCTATGGATACTTGTGTTATATGCATTCATGAGCTTTGTTGGTTGTTAAAATGCTGATGTGTGTTAGGTAGTTTACAATTACTAATCTTACACTTTCTTTGTGAAATAGAAGTTACTTTGCTTAAAAGTTATAATTAGTTTTTTTTAAAGTTATAATTAGTGTATATAAATGAGGATACTAGAAGCAAAAATGGCAGAGGCATACAAGTTTGTGTACAAGATAATGAGATACACTGTAGTTTATTAAGAGAAAAACATGTAGTTTTGTCCTGTAGTAAAATATGTGATCGGTCATTTCAGAATGAGGGAGGAGAGTGAAGAACAAAACCTGAGTGTATATAGAAAGCTGTAGGTTTGTAGAAAAAAGATTTTATGCTTTGAATTTTAGTATATGCAAATAGTGAGTAAAAAAAAGGAGTGATAAACTGTATTAAAATTTTGCTAAAATGTCTAACCCAGGATTCAACGAAACAAGGATTAATTGCATGGAATTGAATAAACTATTAAGGAATGTTTGCAGTTTTTTGTTTTTGTTGTATTTTTTTTGTACTGCCATTTTGATAGCCTGTTTTCTGGATCTTTTAGGGATAACTTTCTCTTTTTTTCTAAAGCTATCCGTAACTCAAAACAATTTAGTAAATTCTGTTTCTGTAACATGAAATAAAACACTTTAAAGTGATATTTTATTCTTCTTTCTTGGCCCTCTTCTCCCAGAATTCAGAAACTCTTGAGTCTTTCTTTTCATAGCAATATAGCTATTTGTAAGGTTTATGAGAAGATGTTCTTTCTTTTTTTTTCCTAGAACATAATTACAAAAAATTTTTTTTCAATCAAGGACTTGCCTGGAACGTCAATCAAGGACTTGCTGGTCATTTAATCATATATGACCAACAACTCTTAAGGAACCAAGGTTGAATTTTGCAGAGCAATATTCACAAAGCCCTCTTGAGAAAACTGGACTGAAACTGGCCTGCACGGCTCTCAGCCTTCCAGATGACCGAGGAAGGTCAATTCCTGACAAGCCCAGGGAACTTTGAATAATTTAGAGGCTCTGAGAATTCACCTAAATATATAGTTACTTCAGGTAAAACTTGAAGGGGAGAGTGTCTTAACTTGGATTCTTAGAGTCAAGAGAGTATATTAAGATGATTTTAAAATCCTTATCTGAGAGTCCTTATGAAAACCTCTTGCAAAGCAAAGTTTAAAAAGGTCATATGGTAAGTTTATTTTTGTGAAAGCTTTGTACATAATCATATCTAACAAGAAAAACTTTGTGATCAAGAAAAAATCTTTCTTTGATAATATGAAGGAAGAAGCTTAGAAAAAATAATGAATTTCTATAGAATACTCTGCTTTGTCCAGGGCATACCAGGTCATTGGTGTCTGTGAACTACCTTATAACTATTGTCCACATATAACCAATCTTTTTGATTACTCAATTCTAGAACTTTTAACATTCTTTGAGCTACCTGTAAACTCTGCATAAATAGGATTATTTTTTGAATTCTGTCTTAAGTCTTAATCTTTTTCAACCTCTGCCTAGTTCCTTCACTAATTTAATTAAATATTATATTATAAACATGTATATTTTTATGTCTATATGAGTCATACTGTCTTTTAAAAAATTGTATTTGAACACAAATATTTCTTTATTATTGTGTTATGGATTTATATTTTCTTTCAGTATTAATTTCTGTGCATGTTATTGTTGCGGATTTTTCAACTCAGTCTGGGCTTTGAGAATGTCGGCTCAATGAGTCAGCCAGCCAAGCCCCAGAGAGGGTCGTGGAGGGGCTGGTAAGCCTAATCCCACAAGTGTCAACTCTAATGGGCTGGCAAGCCAAGACACGAGTGTGGCAATGGTGGGCGGAAGGGGCGATTGGCAAGCCTAGCCCCCAGGGTATCTCAACTTTGGAGTCTCACCTTCCTCCGGGAGCTCTCCTGGTTCACCTGACTCTGTTAGCTGGCAAGCCTGCTTCTGTAGTGCATGGATTTTTAACTCCAATGGTCTTCTGCAGCTCTTCAGGTTGCAGCTTTTTTAGGGTCAAGGTTCTTGTCTCAAGCCCAGAAAGAATGAGGAACATGGATAGCCGAAGAGTGAGAAAGCAGAATTTATTGAGGACAGAAAAGCTCCCACGGTGGGAGGGAGCCCAAAGGGTTTGCCCATCTGGGATCAAAAGCCTGGTGCATATATAGCCCTAAGTCCAAGCTGATTGGCTAGCACTAGCTGTGAGCTGCTGCTGTTCTGATTGGCTGCTTTTCAATCCCAGCAGTGAGTACCTAAGCTCTAGCTTGAGAGGCTTGCAGTGAGCTTATTTACCAATGCTGAGCCTGAGAGGCCTGCCAGGAGTTCACTACATTGTTACCAGAGGACTCTCCTGTCTGCCTGCCTAGACTTTCTCTAACTAGCTCCTGTCTCATTATCAGATGGTAATCCTTTTATGTTTTGTTGATGCTTATTTGTTTTGGTGGGGGTGCTAATTTTCTAAATTGTTACCCAAGTATACATAGGACTATTATTTAATGAATAGTCAGTTCCACATTTTTTTCTTTTTCCAAATACCTGTATACAGATTACTCTGTTTCTGGGCCCTTTCTGCTCTAGCATTCTATTTCTCCAAATCTTGTCAGCATCAGGCTATTTATATATATATATATATTTGAGTTGTAGTCTCACTCTGTCGCCCAGACCGGAGTGCAGTGGTCGCTCCCAGCCACCGCAGCCTCGACCTGCTGGCTCCGGCGATCCTTTCGCCTCAGCCTTCCGAGTAGCCGGGATTGCAGGCGCGTGCTACCACGCCCAGCTGATTCTTTTGATTTATTGTAGAGATGAGGTCTCACCAAGTTGCCCAGGCGGGTCTTGAACCTGTGGGTTCAGGCAATCCAAAGCCTCCCAAAGCACGGGATTATAGGCTCAGCCTCCCAAAGCGCGGGATTATAGGATGAGCCACCGAGCCTGGCTGTTTGTAATATTTTAATTCATATATGTTTATAATAGTATTTAACAGGCCTTTTTAGGTGACATGCTACCTAAAGTTTATTCTTCTTTTTCAGAATATTCTTATCTCTTTCTATGCAATTACTTTCCAGATACATTCTAGAATCTACTAGTAAAATTTAAAAAAAATTACTGTTAAGCATTTATGACTGATAAAGAAAAAAAGAAACTTTCAAGATATTTGTTGCAACTTTTTCCAATAAAAACCACCAAACTGACAAACTTGAATCAAGAAAACAATGCCTTAGATAATCAGGTAACTTTTAAAAAATATCTTAAAAATTTTAATTGGAGTTGTATTGAATTAGTACAGATGTGAAACATGTACAATATGGACTATCAGCATGACAAGATCCAGGCTCTTTTTGTATACTTATATTTCATTATTTTTTGATGCACTGAGTTCAGTATAAGACAAAACAGAATTTAAAAATTATCTCAAAGTTTTCTGTTAAAACAGTTATTTACATTTTATATTTTGCATAAAGTAGAGCAATTCAATATTTATTGATTGTAAAGTATTATAGATACGTTTTTAAGAAAACATAACATATAGTGCATGCTTTTGTAATGAATGATTACTATTCTGGAGGTTTTTTTTATTAGAAAGGTATTTTTGCGTTAGGAAATAAAGGAAATGTTTAAAAATTACTAGAGTAAAAAATTGTAATGTAAAAATATTTTTAATTAATGTAAAAATATTTTTAAGTGAGTTTTAATTTTTTAAAAAGTCTCATCTGTTAAGTCAGTGGTATGTTCTGGCATTAATGGTATGTGTTCAACAAAAAGAAATTTTCTGATAATCCTACAATTAGATAAAACTCTAAGTTGTTTTGTTTATTTGTAAGATAGAAATTGACTTTCCACAGATATCAGATATTGACTTAGAAACCTCAAAATTTAAATAAGGAAATATTTTACTTCCATTGTTAAAACAATAATAAGTTTAAATATTTTGCATACTGTCCAAAATATCACAAATTTTTTTTCTTATAAGGTGACAAACTAGTACCTTAGTGATGCAGATATGGTTTTGTTTCTGTGTTGTATTTTGGGGGGGGGTTACCATAAAATTAAAGGAAAGGAGTAACATAAAAATAGAGAACTCTAATTTAAAAATCCAAATTTTAAATTTCTTTTTTCAAAATGAAATGATCTGGAAACACTGGGCCAGTCACACAATTTTTTTTTTTTTTTTTTTTTGGTTGGAGTCTCACTCTGTCGCCCAGACTGGAGTGCAGTGGCCGCTCCCGGCCACCGCAGCCTCGACCTGCTGGGCTCCAGCGATCCTTCCACCTCAGCCTTCTGAGTAGCCAGAACTACAGGCACGCACTACCACGCCCGGCTGATTTTTTGATTTATTGTAGAGATGAGGTCTCGCTGCCCAGGCGGGTCTCGAACCCGCGGGCTCAGGCAATCCACTCACCTCAGCCTCCCAAAGGCACGGGATTACAGGCTGAGCCACCGAGCCTGGCTCAGCCACACAATTATAAATGTTCAAATAAAAGTAACAATCACATCTTAGCTAAATAGATGTTATTGGGCTGAAATACCTCATAATATAGAACATTCACTCTTCACTATTCTATTACTTTAGTATATTAATATAATATACATGTATTTCCTACACATGTCACAGAAAAATGTGGGGCATGCAACTTCTGGAGAAGATGCTCATTTGAAAGTAGCAAAGTTCTCTCTGAAGTAAGAGGGATCCTCTAGCTTTCCAAGTTTCTGTCTCTTCAGCAGTGTAGCATGTTAAGGAATGATTTTCTCAAATTTACTTTTTTCCATCCCATGCCTGCTTTTAATCCTTAGAAATAAATTTCTTATATGCCAGAACGGAGTTTTTGCGAACTGTGCAGATTGTCAGCCACATATATTAAAATTTTAATTTACTCCATGTTTATTTTTTGTGGGTCTAATAGAAGCAGAAAATTGTATGAGCTTTCTTCACTAGGTCAATTTCTGATATGGTGTAGCTTATTGCTTATGTGAACACATATAAACAACACATATAACTTAATTTTATCTCAAACAATGTGTACAGGAAGGTAGTTTGTTATTCAAAACTATGACTCAGGAATGCAAAAAGAAAAAAACGTGGACTATGCTTAGTTTCTTCCCCACAATGACATCTAAGCAGAGCATATCTGGAGCGTTCTCTTTCAACGATAAAGATTTCCCACTGCTCTGTCTTTTAAAAATTGCATTTTATGCTATCATGGTATGAACACTATATAAATTATCCCTTATTTACAAATTTTTTAGTGTACCACACATGATTAATGTCTATAAGTACAGCGTTCTACAGCAGATCTTTAAAGCTTGGTCATCTAGTTTAACCGAAACTTTATGCACATAATCAGTAACTCTCCATCTCTTCTTCCCCCAGGCCCTGGTAACCATCATTCCACTCTTTGATTTATGAATTTGACTATTCACAATAGCCAAGTGGAAACAACTTAAATGTTCATCAGTTGGTGACTGGATAAATAATATGTAGCATAGACATACAATTGAATACTACTCAGCCTTAAAAAGGGAGGTTCTGCAATACACAACAACATGCATGAAACCTTAGGACATTCGTCTAAGTGAAATAAGTCACTCACAAAAAGACAAATACTGCATGATTCCATTCATATGAAGTATCCTGCCTGCTATGGAATCTCTGTGAAAAGAAAATGTTGATGGCTGACTCTTGCCAGAGCAAGCACTGAATAAATTTTTTCTGGCGTGTTCTCTTGGAGTCATTTTTGCAGATTTCTGCAATACCTTGCCTGTTGCACTACTGCTCCAGTGTTAGCACAGAGCACTATGCATGGACATTCTCTCAGAGTTCCAAACTGGTTGTACAGATCCAGCTCCTGCTTTCTCCTTCCCCCTCAACCTGTCGGAAATTCCTAGCATTCACTTCCTTCTGTCTTGAGCTTCTTCTTAAGAGCCAATCAGTACTTTAACCTGGATCTCGCATCACCTGGGTCTCTCCACCTCCTGCTTAAAAAAATGGTTTCATTGGAGTTGAAGGAAAGCTTTCTGCAAGAAAGAAGACTTCCACACAATTAAATTCAAATGTTTCCTTAAATTGGGTCATTTTTAAAGGAAAAAAGTGGATGGATAACATTTCGATGAGATATAAGACAGAGAATGTCTGGATAAAGGTCATTAGACTTCTCACAAGATTGAAATTCAGGTTTCCAAATCTCAAGGAGTCTTTCAGAAATTATTGAAATCTTTTCCTAAGAAGGATTGTTGAATCTATCATATAACTAAGTTTGATTCAGACAGTTTATCTGTCAGTTTAGACCATTTACTTTATCATTTGCTTTTAAATTAGTGTTTTGAGCACTAGCATGTTAGACTGCATAAATTATTTTTCCTCATTAATTTTTTCAACAGTGAATTTAAGAAAAATGTCTACTTTGATAATCGAAGCTAGGTAATTATTTGCTCTAAGCGTCATTCGCCCTGCACCTTTCCTTAGACAATAAATTTCAGCCACTTGGCCTATACTTAAGCACAAAAAGCTGTGACTTGAGGGTTGTGTGTAGGGTTGGAGGAAGTAGATATTGAATTAGCATTAAAAGAAAATATTTCAGGTGAGTGTATAAAAAACACTTTTACTTTGAGTCTAGTAGAATTGCATTTATCAATAAACTACTTTTCTCACAAAAAAAATCTTAAATTTTACCAGTTTTATTAAGAAATATTTTCTTCAGAAATTTGATAGCCAAGAGATAACAGTCCAAATTTTCCTTTCCACTCATTTTAGTGTAGTATAAGTTAATGATAATAGCTTTAACATCTTCCCACTGGTTTATTTTATTCAAATTCAGAAATTTATCTTGAACTGCTTGTTTTCTCCTTGGAAATAAGCTTCTTGCTCTTAAGTGTTTCATTTGTTGAGGGATTTACGTATGTAAGTTGTTTGAAAACCTCTAGGGTAAGGTTCTAGGTACATCTTTAGCATTGTAAAAGCAGCTTGACACAAAATTTGAGACATTACCAAATCTGTTTTATCACTTTTGATTTGATTTTTATGAGACTCTTTGATAATTCAGTTTTGTTTTGTTTTATTTTTCACTTGGCAGGTACTCAGGGAAAGAAAAGGTGGGCATATTTAATCAATAGATGGAGTGACATTGGTGACCTGCAGGTAAGGTCAATACAAATTTCAAAACAATTGATTTTATGCAGTTGCCATGCTTTTTGAAAACTATTTACAAATATTGTGGAATGAACGCAGAATATCTACTTCCTATTTTATGTTGTGACTCACTGTATGAGTAATTCACCATCTGTGCCTTGATTTGTCAATTATATCCTCTAGAATCATATTTTTACATGTTTCCATGAGAATAAAAATGGCACTATTACATCAATGGAAAGGGAGAGTTTCTAATCTTCTGGTTAGTTTTGTCAGCAGAAGTACAAAAATAAATATTCAAAGCAACAATATATGACACTTTCCCACATTCCTATCACAAATATAAATAGTTCAGTCAAATTCATATTTCACACTGGCCATAAATGAATATCAGGGCTAGAAGATCCCCGAAGCTAACCAAAGCCAGCCCTCCACAAAAAGCATGATTCGTCTTACAATATCCCTAGTAAGTGGATATGCATATAAGGAAGTCCATTTTATTTTATTCTTTTTTTTTTTTTTTTAACAATTTCACTTGTTAAGATCTCCTTTGAAAATGCTTTGAGTTTTTTCCTCCCAGGAACACTTCTGTACACTTAATATGTATTATTCCTACAATTTTTCAAGATGTGTTTTATTACTCTGTTTTGCAAATGAGATGCTGACATTCAGAAATACTGATTCCCTTACTCAAGTTCGCAAAGCAGAAATCCCTATCCCATTCTGATTCACTCCATATTTTCTTCACTTTGCAGTTTTCTGATCACATTTCCCTGGATGATTTTCTATGCCTTGAGATAACAGTGACACAAGAGAAATATTAGAAGGCACCTCGCTGAGGAAAAAATATAAAGCACTTATTCATATCCTACCAATGTAGGGGCTGGTTTTAATACAATTATTTCTTGAATTTCAGTATGCAGTTCCCTAATGGATCGCTCCTAACCACCACTAATACACCAAAAATTAACTTTGGATTTTCTGCCTTCAGACTTAACTGATAAGAACAAATTAGAATAGGGATATGAATAGTTGTTACCTAATGTATTTTTTCAGATAATAAAAGAAAAATAAAATTAAATTACTTGGTGATTTAAAAGGCTATTTTATACTCTGTGGATTTAGCCATTGAGTCACTTTCTGAGGTACAAAGAATCAGAAATGGTCTTATCTGTTTATCAAACATTTCTCAAATTTTATTCTTTACTTAAATCACTACTACTCTTCTCAAATGAGTATAAAAGAATAAACCACTGAGCTATGTTAAGTAATAGAAGCTGCCAATAGATTTCAATAAATAATCTTGATAGGACTGGCAATTTTTAATTAGTTCAATCAGCACTTGTGGAGAATGTAATTACCACAAAGGGTTCTCTTCAGAACAGTGCCCCACGTTTATACATATTTCTGAAAAATGCCTTAAAGGCCATTTTTAATTAAATGTAGACTTTTATTCTCCTTAAGAAGAAATTCTAAGGCAAAAAAAAAGTCTAACTACTTTAGAAGGAAATAAAAATATTATTAATTCAGTACATGTTCTTTGGGGACAGTTCTTGCCAGACATGACCAAGGAGTGTTTTACAAGTTTAGATAATTGTTTTAGTTACAGAGGGGAAATATCCAGTAAGCCTCTAATTATATGAAAGTTTTTTTTCATCTTACAGGCATGTAAAAGAAAAAGTGCCAGAACTTTCTTTCTGTAGGTCATGTTGCATATTTCAAAAGTAAAGCAGTGGTTTTAATATCCTCCCCCAAATAGGAATATTATAACCAGACAAATCTCAAACACAAGTATGAAACAATGATTTAAACATTCCCAATTCAACATGAATTCATAAAATAAAATATTTTTAATCATGTGTGTATTATAATAATAACAACTATAAATACTAATTGAATATTTTCTATGTAGGGGCCATTTCTATGTATTAAAATTATTTAGCAACTTTCTGAGAAAGCCATTATTATGAGCTTATTTTATAGATGAGAAAACTGAGACACAGGGAGTTTGATAAGTCACACTGTTAACATGTAGTCAGATTGAAATCCATATGACTTCAGGCCATATGACTTCAGGCCATATGACTTCAGAGCCTAAACTCTTCCCACAAAGAGATAACCTGTCGAATGATTGCTAGATGTCTACCTAATTGCATGATTTCAATGCTGATTACCTTGATATATCACCATTAAGAAGCTCCCTAGTGATAAATCTTACTACTCTTTTAGAAAGTGAAATGATAATATTGTCAGTTATTTGGTTTTACTCATATATTAACAATAAGGCTAGGAAGGATTTAAATTAAGCCTAATATTTATTTAGTATCTATTAATTGGAATCTTAACAATCTTATAAAACACATGTCAAAAATCAGCCTATAAAAATTAGATTGCAATATTATTATACTTATAAAACTATTACAGGTATATTGAATTATTTAAGAGCACACTTTGTGGAAAAATGCTAATAACATGGTTCTGTGTGGTTAATGAAGAACTCATATTTTCATCAACTAAACTTGTTCTGTGAACTATATATTGATCAAGTTTAGTAATATTACAAAAATATGAGCATTAAAACATGTCATTATTTAATTATTTAAAATAACACTATTTTATAACATTGCTAAAATACCATTATTTTATGTTAATTAAAACAAATTATTAAAATAATATTAAGCATTATTTTAAAGAAAGGAGAATATATTCTGATGTTCTTAACAATTTTATTTAAAATTAACCAATTCTTTTAAAGTATATTTCAGCAAGGATATAGCTATAAATGAGGTTGATATACAACCTGTATTGCATTCATTAATCATGTGTATAATGCAGTAGTCACATTACTGCAAAAATGAATGTCAAAACCTTTAAACAGAAAACATTACCACTATAATCCTCCTAGAGGGGTGAAAGGATATCCAAGTACAAATCATTGAAGATTGACATTTACATGGCATCACAGCTTCTTAAAAGTTTCTAATGAAAGTGTAGAAAAAACTGATAACGTCTCTATTATTAAGTATAATTATCTTTTTTTCCAGAAATCCTTAACCCTGTGAAACTGGCAAAGTATGATTTCAGTTTTCATTACAAGTATAAGGAAAAAAAAAAAAAACAGTGGAAACAATCCATACAGGTAGTAATAACAGATAATAATGTGTTTTTTAATGGGTTCTGTACAATAATTTTTTAGTGTAAAAGTAGTCACACTGACCACAACAGTAAACAAAAAATATATGACTTAAAATATGAGTTTTAGTAGAATGTACATTCTATCATCACAAAAGAAATACTTTTTGACATGAAAAATATCTACCCCATTTAATTCTCATTCAGCACAAAAAATTATAGACCAAAAGATGAATTTTAAATTAAAAGTTAAAAGTTTTATTTGAAAATTACATCACTCATAATAAATTCTTCACAAATATCTTTAAATCTTTGCCTTTGCTTTAGTTAAAAAAAAAAAAAAAAGTCCCCAGTGTTTGCCATTCTCATCTCAAAGTCTGTGCATACCTAGTATTCAGCCTTCAATTATATGTGAGAACACTCAATATTTGGTTTTATCTTTCTGAGGTAATTTGTTAACATAATAGTAAAAATACAATTTATAATACACATAACATGCAATGCATAAGTATGGACTGTTTATAGACTCTACATGTAGAATCAATGCCATTACATCACTCTGGATATCTTCAGTCTCTTACATAAAGCCACCAAGTCACTCTAAGAGAAATACTTATAGCTAATAATGAAACATTATTACACACCCAAGACTGTCTTATTTGATAGTCAGGAGAAAGCAGACAGAAGTCAAAGGAATCCTTTGTCTTATGAAATCTTCCTATTTATCGCCTGAACAAATTGGACCAACAAAATCAACAAAATCAACTATGTTAATTATACAAAGTTAAAGGAGCGATACCACCAAAATGTCTTCAATAGTAGTCTCCAGTTGAGAACAAACATGGAAAATACTCCTTGAAATGTAACTAGTTCAGGCTTGGTGGCTCAGCCCATAATCCCAGCACTTTGGGAGGCTGAGACATTTTTA